>NC_090726.1:172598924-172621424 GCF_036898095.1 Palaemon carinicauda
GAAGGAGAATCAGGAGAAGGCGGCTGCAATGGAACTGTGAATGCAGTGCCTTGCAGAATCACTTGGGCCCCAGAAAAAGCTCAATGTGAAAGACCTTCCCTTGTGCTCAGATGCTAACCCATGGAGGTATGCTGAGCACATGCCGATGACGACTGGAAAGATCGTCATCTCGGATAAGCTAGGCTCAGTTCCCCTGGAGGAGGTGGAATTCTGGCCCAGCAAGGCATCATATCCGGACTGTTATGTCCGGCTGAGGAAGGAACCAGCTTCAAAGGAGGAGACAGAGCCGAAGGAGGTCATAGTGATGGACCATGCTAAGGCTCAAGCTCTACTTTCATCCTCGATGAAAGAGAGGCGCTTCTCTAACTCAAAGGTAGCCGCATTGAACAGGAAGCTCCCTTCCTTTGTGTCCTCGCCTACCAGAGCCTTCCCCTTTTTACAGAAAGGGTTTGCGGCTGTACTAAAAGCAGTCGAGGCCGGCAAGCATTGCCCCTCCCTAGAGGAGTGTAAACCCTTGTCGCTGGCCCTGCCTATGGACCACAAAGACTAGAAGGACGTCCATCTTACGTTCTCAGTTGGAAAGTTGGAGGCTGATATTGCCGGACGTCAGTTCGGCAAGGACCTCCCTAAGCTGTCTGACTTTCTTTTGCGAAGAGAGTTCGAGACAAAAGAAAGACTGGCTGCCTCAATGTCTCTTCAGACTACTCTCGAGACGATGGCAAGTTACCCCAAGGTCCATGAAATGTTCATGGTGGTGGCCAAGACTCATCTGGCCACAGTGACGAAGGACCTTTATGGCTTCGTCAAGGCAAGGAGAGCTTGTAGGGAGTTCGTGTTCACCTCGGCTACGGTGAGGCACGAGCCAAGGAAACTAATCTCCTCCAACATTTGGGGAAAAGACCTTTTCCTTACCGACTTGGTCAAAGAAGTTGTTGATAAGGCCGCCTTGGAGAATAGAAACCTTCTCCAGAAGTGGGGCCTGGCTATCAAAAGAAAGTCTTCCCCAGATGAGGGTCCTCAACCAAAGAGGAAGACTATGAGAACTAGGCTACCGTCTCGGCCAGCCAAGCCTGTTAGACAGCAACAGCAACTGCAATTGCCATTGCCCCCAGTGCCCCAGATCGTGGCACAAACCCCGACCACTTTTCAGTGGGTACCCCAGGCAGTGTCGACACAGTCCACGGCAATCACCCCAGCGTTCGAAGGGCAGTCTACTTCCTTTCGAGCAAAGCCTAGAGGAGCAGCCAGAGGCTCGTCTAGACGCCCCTCAAGGGGAAGGGGATTCAAGGGTGGTCGTGGTCAGGAAGGCAAGACCTCAGGACGGCAGTCCAAGTGAGGTGATACCGGTAGGAGGGAGACTTCTGAAATTTCGGGATCGGTGGACCTTCGATCCCTGGGCCCACAGCCTACTCAAGAATGGACTGGGCTGGAACTGGTACAGCACTCCACCCCCGTGCCTTCGGTTTTTCCAACACTCCACCCCCGTTATGGAGGAGTACGTTCAAGAACTGTTGAAGAAAAAATGTGATCAGAAGGGTGAAGCCCATCAATTTCTAAGGGAGGCTGTTTTGTGTTCCCAAGAAAGACTCGGAAAAGCTCAGAGTCATTCTGGACTTGTCGCCACTCAACAAGTTCATAGTGAATTTCAAATTCAAAATGCTAACACTGCAACACATAAGGACCTTACTGCCCAAGAGGGCATATTCCGTCTCTCTAGACTTGTCAGACGCCTATTGGCACATTCCAATCAGCCATCGACTCTCCCCCTACCTAGGGTTCAGTCTACAACGAAGACTATACGCCTTCGGAGCCATGCCATTCGGGCTAAACATAGCCCCAAGGATTTTTTACGAAGCTTGCGAGCGTAGCTCTCAAACAATTACGCCTAAAGGGAATTCAGGTAGTAGCCTACCTGGACGACTGGTTGGTGTGGGCAGCATCCGAGACAGAATGCTTGCAAGCTTCCAGTCAAGTGATCCAGTTCCTAGAGTACCTAGGCTTCAAGATCAACAGAAAAAAGTCTCGACTTTCTCCATCTCAAAGGTTCCAGTGGCTGGGAATCCACTGGGACCTTTTGTCACACCGTTTCTCCATCCCGGCGAAGAAAAGGAAGGAGATAGCAGGTTCTGTCAAGAGACTTCTAGATTCCGAAAGGATATCAAGACGCGAGCAGGAGAGGGTACTGAGCTCTCTCCAGTTTGCTTCGGTGACAGACCCAGTGATAAGAGCACAGCTAAAGGATGCAATCGGAGTTTGGAGAAGTTATGCATCAAACGCGCGAAGAGATCTGAGAAGACCAGCCGCTGCGGCTAAGTACTCTTCTCAGGCCTTGGTCCCAAGCCAGACATCTAAAGAAGTCGGTTCTTCTTCAGCCACCTCCCACGTCGGTGACGATTCACTCAGACGCCTCGAAGGAGGGATGGGGAGGTCACTCTCATCGGAAAAAAGTCCAGGGGACTTGGTCCAAGCTATTCAAGACCTTTCACATAAAACTTTCTAGAAGCTATGGCAGTGCTCCTTACCTTGAAGAAAGTCTCCCCGCGTCACTCGATCCACATAGGTTGGTGATGGACAGCGAGGTAGTTGTGAGATACATGAATCGACAAGGATCGAGGTCACCACCTCTCAACCAGGTGATGTTGGCCATCTTCCGATTGGCGGAAAAGAAGAAGTGGTACCTGTCGGCAGTTCACCTTCAAGGAGTCCGCAATGTGACAGCGGACGCTCTATCCAGGTTCACACCGATAGAGTCGGAATGGTCCTTAGACGCAGGATCATTCTCCTTCATTCTGAATCAAGTCCCAGAACTGCAGATAGACCTCTTTGCGACGAAAGACAACAAGAAGTTGCCCCTGTACGTGCCCCGTACGAGGACACCTTAGCGGAAGCAGTGGACGCGATGTCCCTCAACTGGAACAGATGGTCCAAGATTTATCTGTTCCCTCCTCACAACCTTCTGTTGAGGGTCCTCAACAAACTGAGATCCTTCAAGGGGGTAGCGGCAATAGTGTCCCACAAGTGGCCGAACAGCGTGTGGTTCCCCCTGGCATTGGAACTACGGCTGAAGTTTGTACCGCTACCAGATCCAGTTCTGACCCAGCGAGTCCAGTTGTCGACTTTCTGCGCTTCATTACAGAAAACCCGGACCCTGCAGCTCAGGATTTTCTCTCCCTAGCGGTGAGAAAGCGTTTCGGGATTTCGAAAGCCAGCATAGACTTCCTTGAGGAATATAAGTGCAAATGTACTAGAAGGCAATATGAGTCATCTTGGAGAAAATGGGTGGCCTTTTGTCAATGCGAAGAATCCGCAGGAGATCTTGACAGACTTCTGCTTATCTTTCTTCTCCACCTCCATGGTCAAGGTTTGGCAGCTAACACGATTTCAGCGTGTAAGTCTGCTTTGACAAGACCCATTCTATATGCCTTCCAGGTCGACCTAGGTAACGGGATCTTTAATAAAGTCCCGAAAGCCTGTGCTAAGCTCAGACCTTCAGCACCTCCAAAGCCCATTTCATGGTCTTTAGACAAGTTCTTCATTTCGCTTCTCTGTTGAGCAATGAAGAGTGTGCGTTAAAGGATTTGACACAAAAAGTTATTTTCCTATTTTGCACTCGCGTCCGGGGCCAGGGTTAGTGAGATTGTAGCCCTCTCGAGAGAGGCAGGTCGTGTTCAGTTCCTGGATGGGGGAGAACTGAACCTGTTTCCGGATCCTACGTTTCTCGCCAAGAATGAGTTACCCACTAACAGGTGGGGTCCCTTGAGAATCTGCCCTCTGAAAGAAGATGCATTTCTATGTCCAGTAGAATGCCTAAAGGTCTATCTTCATAGAACTTCAGACTTCAAGGGTGGTCAACTATTCAGGGGAGAAACATCAGGCTCAAATTTATCTCTGAATCAACTCAGAGCGAAAATCACATATTTTATTCGCAGAGCGGATCCTGACAGTACACCCGCAGATCACGATCCGAGGAAAGTTGCCTCATCCTTAAATTTCTTTAATTGTATGGATTTTGAACATCTCCGTTCATACACTGGCTGGAAGTATTCCAGAGTGTTCTTTCGCCACTATGCGAAGCAAGTAGAGGAACTAAAGAGATCTGTGGTAGCAGTGGGTCGCGGTGTTAACCCTACTGTTTAACTCTGCGAGGAACAGTGGTCTTAATTGGGACGATTAATTCCAGGGTGAGTGTGTAGTTACATACTGTACTACAAACTAAGTGAGGGCATGGTGTTGCCCATGTAGACTGTTCCATTTCCGAAGGTGAACCTAGCATAAGTGCAGACATGTGTGCCGAGAGTTTCTAACGCTAATGTCATTAATTTGTAATACAGACTTTTATGACTTTGATACCTCGGTATCTTAAAAGTGGCATTTAATGTTTTTTCTTTCAGACAAACAAGTTCTGTTTACTATCATACTTATGCTTAAAGTTTTGGGTTATCCTCTTCTTATGTATATATATATATATATATATATATATATATATATATATATATATATATATATATATATATATATATATATATATATATATATATATATATATATATATATATATATATATATATATATATATGTGGTTAACCTGTCTATTTATTGCCTGTCAATAAACTGGTTCTTGAGAACCTTGCATCTCCTTCACCTGTGTCAATTTATTGGTATAATTGAGCAATCATTCTATGTACCTTATCTGGGATAATTCTAATAGAATTGTTCCTTTATGCAAGCTATGTTGCATTGGTTTTCCTCCTATGCGGACATAAAACATTTGTCCAATACAAGTATTGTGCGGAGAACTGGTCGATATTTCATATTGACGCAGTGATTCTTTACAAACTATGCTTTACTTAATATAGGGCAAGACCACTATATTAGCTTGCCTGGTATTCATACATAGGTATATGTACTCTTCGAGACTTTTCCAGAGTCTAGTAGGACTCTTCCCTGTAGGGGGCAGGAAGCTCTAACATGGTTTATAGTTAGTTGAAAAGATGTATAACGGTAACATCTTAGGTCTCTAGGTCTAGTCGACCGGGGAAAATTACATCCGGGGAGTACGGCACGTTCTGAGAATCCACAGATACAGTAATGCTCTGGTATACTTCCGTCAGGACGACATGGCTTGAGCCCAAAAAACGGATTTTGAGCGAAGCGAAAAATCTATTTTTGGGTGAGATGGCCATGTCGTCCTGATGGACCCGCCCTTGCCTTTCTAAGAAAGGGCCGTAGGACCCCTCCCTACATACAGTATCTGTAGCACCTCGTGTACGCTACAAGGAATACAGATGGCGCCAGGATTGGCGCCAGGCACGCATACGAATCGGAAGATAGGGAGCCTTGGGAGCGGCTCCCCCTTTTTCTTTCCCGAATTCGTTTCTTGCCAATCGCCCCTTGCGAGATGAAATCTCTGTTCGGGATGCAGATTGCCATGTGACGTGTCAAGAATACGTCCTCTGATATGTCGCGATATCCCTTTCAGGAGGGATACTCGCTCCAGGAGTTAGAATTCTGGTACCTTAAGGTAAATTCTCTGGGAATATCGCCGTAGTTGTAATATACCCTAGGAAGCTACCCTATAGGAACTTCCATCAGGACGACATGGCCATCTCACCCAAAAATAGTTTTTTCGCTTCGCTCAAAATCCGTTATATATATATATATATATATATATATATATATATATATATATATATATATATATATATATATATATATATATATATATATATATATATATATATATATATATATATATATATATATATATATCACCCACGAATGGCATTTAATACCGAATTCTATTTTGGGAATATATATCCACTTGGAATTCATTTTATGGTAACAGCTTCTGGCCGGGTGGAGATTCGAACTCCCACCAATTCGGCTGGAAACCATGCCTGCAGAGACCATACCGACTGAGCTATCAAGAGGTATCTTGATAGCTCAGTCGGTATGGTGTCTGCAGACATGGTTTCCAGCCGAACTGGTGGTGGTTCAAATCTCCACACGGCCAGAAGCTGTTACCATAAAATGAATTCCAAGTGGATATATATTCCCAAGATAGAATTCGGTATTAAATGCCATTCGTGGGTGATATTTGAATTGATTGAAATCACGTGTGCTTCTGATATATATATATATATATATATATATATATATATATATATATATATATATATATATATATATATATATATATATATATATATATGAATGCGTGTAACTGCATATATTATCAGTGCGTATATTTGTATGTCAGTTCATAATTTCTACAATAAAATGAGTCTTCATTTCCAGTTTACTATATGAATATGTATACATATGTATTTATATATATATATATATATATATATATATATATATATATATATATATATATATATTTATATATATATATATATATATATATATATATATATATATATATATATATATATATATATATCTTTATGTATATATTTATATATATATATAATTATGTGTTATATATACACAAACATACACACACACACACACACACACACACACACACATATATATATATATATATATATATATATATATATATATATATATATATATATATATATATATATATATATATATATATATATATATATATATATATATATATATATATATATATGTTTGTGTATTTATACACACATACATTTATATATATATATATATATATATATATATATATATATATATATATATATATATATATATATATATATATATATATATTTATATGCATACATATATATATATATATATATATATATATATATATATATATATATATATATATATATATATATATATATATACACACTATATATATATAACGGATTTTGAGCGAAGCGAAAAATCTATTTTTGGGTGAGATGGCCATGTTGTCCTGATGGAAGTTCCTATAGGGTAGCTTCCTAGGGTATATTACAACTACGGCGATATTCCCAGAGAATTTACCTTAAGGTACCCAGAATTCTAACTCCTGGAGCGAATATCCCTAATGAAAGGGATATTGCGACATATCAGAGGACGTATTCTTGACACGCCACATGGCAATCTGCACCCCAGACAGAGATAACACATCGAGGGGTCAATTGGCAAGAAACGAAAACGGGAAAGAAAAAGGGGGAGCCGCTCCCAAGGCTCCCTCTTCTCCAGTTTCGTAAGCGTGCCTGGCGCCAATCCTGGCGCCATCTGTATTCCTTGTAGTGTACACGAGGTGCTACAGATACTGTATGTAGGGAGGGGTCCTACAGACCTTTCATAGAAAGGGAAGGGCGGGTCCATCAGGACGACATGGCCATCTCACCCAAAAATAGATTTTTCGCTTCGCTCAAAATCCGTTTTTTTGGCTCAAGCCATGTCGTCCTGATGGGAGTATACCAGAGCATTACTGTATCTGTGGATTCTCAGAACGTGCCGTACTCCCCGGAGGTAATTTTTCTGGTCGACTAGACCTAGAGACCTAGGATGTTACCGTTATACATCTTTTCAACTAACCATAAACCATGTTAGAGCTTCCTGCCCCCTACAGTGAAGAGTCCTACTAGACTCTGGAAAAGTCTCGAAGAGTACATATACCTATGTATGAATACCAGGTAAGCTAATATAGTGGTCTCACCCTATATTAAGTAAAGCATAGTTTGTAAAGAACCAATGCGTCAATATGAAATATCGACCAGTTCTCCGCACAATGCTTGTATTGGACAAAGGTTTATATCCGCATAGGAGGAAACTTGTAAAACCGCCACCGTCCCCTTCTGGGACGGAGTCCTCCCGTTAAGGGAAAGCATAAACCAATGCAACATAGCTTGCATAAAGGAACAATTCTATTAGAATTATCCCAGATAAAGTACATAGAATGAATGCTCAATTATACCAATAATTTGACACAGGTGAAGGGGACGCAAGGTTCTCAAGAACAAGTTTATTGACAAACAATAAATAGACAGGTTAACAACAATTATTTATATATATATATATATATATATATATATATATATATATGTATATATATATATATATATATATATATATATATATATATATATATATATATATATATATATATAGAAGAGGATAACCCAAAACTTTAAGCATAAGTATGATAGTAAACAGAACTTGTTTATCTGAAAGAAAAAACATTATTGCCACTTTTAAGATACCGAGGTATCAAAGTCATAAAAGTCTGAAGAACTTTGTCTAAAGACCATGAAAGGGGCTTTGGAGGTGCTGAAGGTCTGACCCTAGCGCAGGCTTTCGGAACTTTATTAAAGATCTCGTTACCGAGGTCGACCAGGAAGGCATATAAAATGGGTCTTGTCAAAGCAGACTTACACGCCGAAATCGTGTTAGCTGTCAACCCTTGACCATGGAGGTGGATGAAGAAAGATAAGCAGAAGTCTGTCGAGATCTCCTGTGGATTCTTCGCCTTGACAAAGGCCACCCATTTTCTCCAAGATGACTCATATTGCCTTCTAGCAGATTTGCACTTATATTCCTCTAGGAAGTCTATGCTGGCTTTTGAAATCATGAAACGCTTTCTCACCGCTAGGGAAAGAGAATCATGAGCTGCAGGGTCCGGGTTTTCTGTAATGAAGCGCAGACAGTCGACAACTGGACTCGCTGTGTCAGAACTGGATCTGGTAGCGGTACAAACTTCAGCCGTAGTTCCAATGCCAGGGGGAACCACACGCTGTTCGGCCACTTGTGGGCCACTATTGCCGCTACCCCCTTGAAGGATCTCAGTTTGTTGAGGACCCTCAACAGAAGGTTGTGAGGAGGGAACAGATAAATCCTGGAACATCTGTTCCAGTCGAGGGACATCGCGTCCACTGCTTCCGCTAAGGTGTCCTCGTATGGGGACACGTACAGGGGCAACTTCTTGTTGTCTTTCATCGCAAAGAGGTCTATCTGCAGTTCTGGGACTTTATTCAGAATGAAGGAGAATGATCCTGCGTCTAAGGACCATTCCGACTCTATCGGTGTGAACCTGGATAGAGCGTCCGCTGTCACATTGCGGACTCCTTGAAGGTGAACTGCCGACAGGTACCACTTCTTCTTTTCCGCCAATCGGAAGATGGCCAACATCACCTGGTTGAGAGGTGGTGACCTCGATCCTTGTCGATTCAAGCATCTCACAACTAACTCGCTGTCCATCACCAACCTTATGTGGATCGAGTTATGCGTGGAGACTTTTTTTAAGGTAAGGAGCACTGCCATAGCTTCTAGAAAGTTTATGTGAAAGGTCTTGAATAGCTTGGACCAAGTCCCCTGGACTTTTTTCCGATGAGAGTGACCTCCCCATCCCTCCTTCGAGGCGTCTGAGTGAATCGTCACCGACGGGGGAGGTGGCTGAAGAAGAACCGACTTCTTTAGATGTCTGGCTTGGGACCAAGGCCTGAGAAGAGTACATAGCCGAAGCGGAACTGGTCTTCTCAGATCACTTCGCGCGTTTGATGCATAACTTCTCCAAACTCCGGTTGCATCCTTTAGCTGTGCTCTTAGCACTGGGTCTGTCACCGAAGCAAACTGGAGAGAGCCCAGTACCCTCTCCTGTTCGCGTCTTGATATCCTTTCTGAATCTAGAAGTCTCTTGACAGAACCCGCTATCTCCTTCATTTTCTTCGCCGGGATGGAGAAACGGTGTGACATTAGGTCCCAGTGGATTCCCAGCCACTGGAACTTTTGAGATGGAGAAAGTCGAGATTTTTTCTGTTTATCTTGAAGCCTAGATACTCTAGGAACTGGATCACTTGACTGGAAGCTTGCAAGCATTCTGTCTCGGATGCTGCCCACACCAGCCAGTCGTCCAGGTAGGCTACTACCTGAATTCCCTTTAGGCGTAATTGTTTGAGAGCTACGCTCGCAAGCTTCGTGAAAATCCTTGGGGCTATATTTAGCCCGAATGGCATGGCTCTGAAGGCGTATAGTCTTCGTTGTAGCTTGAACCCTAGGTAGGGGGAGAGTCGATGGTTGATTGGAACGTACCAATAGGCGTCTGACAAGTCTATGGAGACGGAATATGCCCTCTTGGGCAGTAAGGTCCTTATGTGTTGCAGTGTTAGCATCTTGAATTTGCAATTCACTATGAACTTGTTGAGTGGCGACAAGTCCAGAATGACTCTGAGCTTTTCCGAGTCTTTCTTGGGAACACAAAACAGCCTCCCTTGGAATTTGATGGACTTCACCCTTCGGATCACTTTTTTCTCCAACAGTTCTTGAACGTACTCCTCCAGAACGGGGGTGGAGTGTTGGAAAAACCGAGGGCACGGGGGTGGAGTGCTGTACCAGCTCCAGCCCAGTCCGTTCTTGAGTAGGCTGTGGGCCCAGGGATCGAAGGTCCACCGATCCCGAAAATTCTGAAGTCTCCCTCCTACCGGCATCATCTCACTTGGACTGCCGTCCTGAGGTCTTGCCTCCCTGACCGCGACCACCCCTGAATCCCCTTCCTCTTGAGGGGCGCCTAGACGAGCCTCTGGCTGCTCCTCTAGGCTTTGCTCGAGAGGAAGTAGACTGCTCTTCGAACGTTGGGGTGAATGCCGTGGACTGTGTCGACACGGCCTGGGGTACCCACTGGAATATTGTCGGGGTTTGTGCCACCATCTGGGGCACTGAAGGCAATGGCAATTGCAGTTGCTGTTGCTGTTTAAGAGGCTTGGCTGGCCGAGACGGTAGCCTAGTCCTCATAGTCTTCCTCTTTGGTTGAGGACCCTCATCCGGGGAAGACTTTCTTTTGATAGCCAGGCCCCACTTTTGGAGAAGGTTTCTATTCTCCGTGGCGGCCCTATCAACAAATTCTTTGACCAATTCGGTAGGGAAAAGATCTTTGCCCCAAATGTTGGAGGAGATTAGTTTCCTTGGCTCGTGCCTCACCGTAGCCGAGGTGAACACGAACTCCCTACAAGCTCTCCTCGCCCTGACAAAGCTATAATGATCCTTCGTCACTGTGGCCAGATGAGTCTTGGCCACTACCATGAACATTTCATGGACCTTGGGGTCACTTGCCATCGTCTCAAGAGTAGTCTGAAGAGACATTGACGTAGCCAGTCTTTCTTTTGTCTCGAGCTCTCTCCGCAAAAGAAAGTCAGACAGCTTAGGGAGGTCCTCGCCGAACTGACGTCCGGCAATATCAGCCCACAACTTCCCAACTGTGAAGGTAAGATGGACGTCTTTCCAGTCTTTGTGGTCCATAGGCAGGGCCAGCGACAAGGGTTTACACTTCTCCAGGGAGGGGCAAGGCTTGTCGGCCTCGACTGCTTTTAGTACAGCCGCAAACCCTTTCTGTAAAAAGGGGAAGGCTCTAGCAGGAGAGGACACAAAGGAAGGGAGCTTCTTACTCAATGCAGCTACCTTTGAGTTCGTGAAGCCCCTCTCTTTCATCGAGGATGAAAGCAAAGCTTGAGCCTTAGTATGGTCCATCACTATGACCTCCTTCGGCTCTGTCTCCTCCTATGAAGCTGGTTCCTTCCTCAGCCGGACATAACAGTCCGGATATGACCCCTTGCTGGGCCAGAATTCCACCTCCTCTAGGGGAACTGAACCCAACTCATCCGAGATGACGATCTTACCCGTCGTCGTCGGCATGTGCTCAGCATACCTCCATGGGTTAGCATCTGAGCACAAGGGAAGGTCTTTCATATTGAGCCTTTTCTGGGGCCCATGTGATGCTGCAAGCCTCTGCATCTGCAGTTCCATTGCAGCCGCCTTCTCCTGATTCTCCTTCTGCATTAGTTGGATCATTCCAACAATGGAGGAGAGGGCCTGTCCCAGCTCTACTGGGAGAGCGGACGATGTTGAGGGAATAGGCTCCGGGATCTGAACCGGAGTAGCCGACACCTCGTCGGCCTCTTCCTCTACAATGTCTGGGGCCTGAACTTCATCCTGGCCTCCTGCCAGGAGGTCTTCCTCCAGACACTCGTCCACGTCAGACATCCTGTCATCCAACTGGATGTCTTGCAAAGCGACCGCGACTTCAGCATCCACCTGGATCTGAACTTGGGGGATCTCCTCTTGAGGCTGGGGAATCACTGCATCAGCTGATGCCCTAGGGAAAAGATACGCCCTCATCTTCTCACTTGGAAGATAAGGTCCAGAGGTGTTCTTCTGGAAGCCCCTTACCCAGGTACGAAGCTTCTCCCTTGCTATATCCCTTGATTCCGCCGTCCTAGGGGAATCAAAGGCCTCAGTAATCAGGTTAGTGCACACGGTACATACCTGAGGGTCCCAATACTGGAGATCACCCTTGGAGACAGCGCATGCTGCGTGCCTCCTACAAAACTCTTGTCCGCAGAGGTTCTTACTGCGGACCTTGCAGAAAACACTTCCGCACTTCGGAGGGTCCTCCTGTAAAGAGAAGAAATTTCCATGAGTATCAAATGAATTACGTATCACTGGATATGCACAGTTTAGCATAACAATTCAGAAAGGAAAGACACACACTTGTGTTTCCTTCACAACCAATTGTTACAGCCTTCCAGATAATAAAATCGTATGGTTAATCTCTTCTAGAATAACCAATGAAAAGTTTCCAGAGGAAACAGGTGTAGCTCACACCTAAGCAATGATTTTAAAATCCTGGATAATAGACAAGAAAGAACTCACTTTCTTATCTGTAAGGCAACAGCAAAGGGCTGCAAGACAACACAAAAGTGTTAGAACACACAGTGCTGTACCAAAACTTATACTATAGTTTTCTTCTTACAGTATATGTTATACTGAAGAATACTGGTACAGTATAGAAGGTTATGTGCCGGCCGGCACACACCATAACTAGCTTTAAAGTATACTACTTAACAGCTATAAGGCGGCAGAACGCTGGTTCAAATGCATGTGCCGGCCGGCAACAGCCAATGTCGGCTACACAAGGTAGCACCCGGCTGCCGGCCACTGCTCCTAGCGACCGGCAGACAAGGGCTGACATTAGCCGGCCGGCAAAGGTAAACAACCAATGCCAGCCAGCAGCAAAAGAAGCTGAGGACTACGACTGCCCGGCTGCCGGCCTATGAGGCCGGCAGCCGGGTCGGATACAGCACTAGAAGAAAACAGAATAGATGCCGGGATAAGAGCGTAAACTACCTCCAAGCCCGGCAATCCAAAAGAGTGCATATAAGGAAGGGGAGAATCTAATTCAGGCTTCCTGACCAATGCCGTCTGGCTCTACAGGCAGGCATGGATGAGGGACCAAGGGAGGTCCGGGCAGCACTCAAAGCAGAAGACCCTTGCCGGCCGGCAGACTCTACCGGCCGGCAAGGGACTGAGTCAATTCCACATCCTAACCTATCCTAGGTCCAGATGTAGAATGACGTACAGTACTGTAATGGCTAGGCCATTACGGAGATAGAGGGGGAAGGGACAAAAGAGGGTCCTACCAACCTTGCTTTAGTGAAGGATCACCCGCAGCCAAAAAAACTCATCTTAGCCTAAAGGAGATCCAAGGAGGGAGGCCAGCAATACTTGCCAGCTCCCAAAGAACCAAAGCAAGAAAGGTGTTGCTACTCCCAGGGAAAGTATCTTATCCTCCCACCGAGAACTGCAACAAGGACTAGTCTGATAGATCACAAAAGAAGGAATCATCTCGTACAGAAACCTTCGGTAGTGACCTAAGGAGGCTAAGCCTCCTATGTCTGTGTCAGGCCAGCGAGGGAGACTCTACCCCAAGCCAGACAAACACAGACTCAGACTAAAAACTCTGTTGTTCTGTCCATCTCTGAAACCAGACTTACTGGAACAGGAAGGTACAGTAACACCCCAGTATAGTTTTATCGAAAGTTAATTCAGATAAACCACTTAGGGATAAGCCCAAGGCTTAAACAGAGGGAAAGGGATTGCATACCTTCTCCGAAGAAAAGAAAGCAACTGGGGAGTATGAGAAAGTATACTAAGGCTCCATAAGCAACTTAGCCTAGGCACCAAGAGAATCGATTACCTAAATCACCGAAACTCACTCGTATACTATCTTGGAAATATTCAACATAATCTTAAATGTATAAAAAACAGCCTAAAGCTTCAATAAAATTTTAATACACTCGGAAAACCAAAATCATGCAGGAAGTACTAGGACCAAACGACTAGGCTACATGGCCTAGCGTAGGCCAGAGTTGGCGAATACTTCGCAAAAATAATACTAAAGCACGAAAGGAAATCCTATGTAACGCTAAATAGCTAAAATTTATTAAAGCAAAACAACCGGGAATGTCGCTCTGGCTAACTAAAACTCATACCTAGCGAGCGACAGCGTCCATGACACCTCCGGTAGGCAACGGCTCTTGTAACAAAGATTAATATTATTAATCACAAAAAAATTCACCAAGAGCCTACATTTATTCATAAAAGAAATGGTACTCAACTTATCAGAGGCCGACGAAGTTGGTGAAGCCATGAAAAGCTGAATAAATCCAAGATTTGCGAGAAACACAGGAAAAAACACCGAGTTGTTAAGCTACGCAAAAAGGAATACAGATGGCGCCAGGATTGGCGCCAGGCACGCTTACGAAACTGGAGAAGAGGGAGCCTTGGGAGTGGCTCCCCCTTTTTCTTTCCCGTTTTCGTTTCTTGCCAATTGACCCCTCGATGTGTTATCTCTGTTTGGGGTGCAGATTGCCATGTGGCGTGTCAAGAATACGTCCTCTGATATGTCGCGATATCCCTTTCATTAGGGATATTCGCTGCAGGAGTTAGAATTCTGGGTACCTTAAGGTAAATTCTCTGGGAATATCGCCGTAGTTGTAATATACCCTATGAAGCTACCCTATAGGAACTTCCATCAGGACGACATGGCTTGAGCCCATATATATATATATATATATATATATATATATATATATATATATATATATATATATATATATATATATATATATATATATATATATATATATATATATATATATATATATATATATATATATATATATATATATATATATATATATATATATATATATATATATATATATATATATTGTTATATAATATATATTATTATATATATATATATATATATATATATATATATATATATATATATATATATATATATATATATATATATATATATATATATATATACTATATATATATATGTATATATATATATATATATATATATATATATATATATATATATATATATATATATATATATATATATATATATATATATATATATATATATATATATATATATATATATATATATATATATATATATATATATATATATATATATATATATACATATATGCATATACGATAATGAAATCATATGATTACTAAGCCATCTATTTTGAGTAGGTTAGATGCTCGAAAAATACAACGAAGTAATATGTGTAATTTACTACAACTGTAGCTAATCTTCACAACAATACCTCTTACTGACAAAGCTAACTCATGACCTCTGGTACTTCCGGCTAGGAGACATAAATTGGCACTCTTGGCTGGCCTGAATTTCATCCCACGAGATGTCACAAGAAGTTATGACTGGAACAAGGAACGTACATTCACCGGGAACTGCAAAGATGTTCATCCATACTCCCTTTGCGAGCAATGAAGAATCATCTTCAATTTTTTTTTTCGTTATTGTAGTAGAAGTATAGTTTCCTTTAGTGGAACTCTTATTTTTATGCAGGAAGATAATGTGGCAGTCAGTTTATTAGATAATAATAATAATAATAATAATAATAATAATAATAATAATAATAATAATAATAATAATAATAATAATAATAATAATATGAGCCGTAAGAACAATACCTAAGTCATTGAAAAGGAAATATCAAAAGGTAGGAGCCTATATAGCCGCAGTACTTGTGCAAAAGAGCGCGCTACTTAAAACAACACACTTAGTCAGGATAAGTGATGGAAAAAAAAGAATTAATGTAGCCATACTTGGAATTTAATGGAGATCTGTTTATGAATTACAGCACTATTTTTCATGGGGTTCCACCTCTCGTTTTAGTGAAGTTGAATGTTAAAAGATTTTATAATGAGGTCGTTTAATACGTGCAAACTTATAAAATATATATGTAAAAAAAATCATTCCAAGAAGTATTTGGAATTATTGGCATTGGTTTAGATTATTGTCTAAGTATTTAAATACGGTTGCTTTTATTTTGAGTTAAATATTCTTATATCTTTAACTTACCTTACACTTGTTATATAGAGTATATTGCAACCATATCTCCTGATTGTTGCATCATTAAAAAAAAAAACTTCAATCAATCCCAGACGTTTCATCGATTTTATTTCTCTACCACAAATTTATAATTGTTATTATTATACAAAAATCTATTTGGTAAATCAATAAGAAAAATTTATTTGAATTTTAGAAGTTACGTCAACTCAAAATCTAATCATTCCTGTGAAAGTCTGACATTTTGGAAATAGATTTCTGTTACCTGAGTACGAGTGTTATTCAAAAGGACAGCTTATAAGAGATGATCATATCCCGACACACTGCACTTAACGTAATGACCTGCATCATTTTCCTGATGATCCTGTTGTCAATAAACATCATGCTTGTGTCAGATTACAAACATTTTCATATGAAAGCACTCAATAGAGCAGAGATGTCAGATAGTGATGACTACGAGTTTTTGATAAAGTGTCTCAATTTTATCCTATATTTAATGGGGTTATTTGAAAAATAGAGGCTTTCTACTTACTATAACGGTTAAAGGGGAGTCGGTTTGGTGATGAAAATTGCTGGAAACATCTTTATTGTTGGTGTCCATAGTATAAGACTTTGGAAATACATATATAATGTATATACATATATAATGTATATATATATATATATATATATAGATATATATATATATATATATATATATATATATATATATATATATATATATATATATATATATATATATATATATATATATACTATATATATATATATATATATATATATATATATATATATATATATATATATATATATATATATATATATATATATATATATACATACATATATGCGCAAATGCTATACGCAGGCTAGGACTTACAACACTATATAGTGTATCCATGTCACTTTCTGTTTGAGGGGAGGGTATAATTAAACTCTTTCTGTAGGTTCGAGGTTGATAACTGGAGGGCAATGCTTACAGAATCAGAAATTATAAGTCTGCTGTAGTTGTTCTTGTTATGAACAATGTCGGTCCCATTAATCAATACCTTCAGGGAGGGTTTCCGGTCATGGGAGTCAATATAGTGTTGGTTTACTGCCCCCTGATTTCTGTGGGCTAGCATCCTTCTTCGGGCTGTTGTGGTGGTGTGTCCAATATAGTGTTTTCTGTGAGATTTACATATCTCCTCACGGCATGAAAATTTTTAGACTACGTTGATACATGCTTTCTTTGGTCCTTTTGGGGTGGTTTTGTTTTTCCTCTTGAGGCTTTCAATCAGGTTGGGAATGCTATATATCACAAACTTTACTTTCTAGTAAGAGGCTTTTGGGGCAACACCTCGATTAAAGGTTCGTTGCAATATCCTCAAATTTACAGGCCGAACCAAATCCAATGCAGTGGTAGATGATAGGGTTTTTGTCTTCTTTGTTGTTTTTTGCCGTCGTTGGTTGTTAAACTTTATTGAATTTCTTCGTTATATCTTCTTCTTCAATATATATATATATATATATATATATATATATATATATATATATATATATATATATATATATATATATATATATATATATATATATATATATATATATATATATATATATATATATATATATATATATATATATATATATATATATATATATATAATATATATATATATATATATATAAATATATATATATATATATATATATATATATATATATATATATATATATATATATATATATATATATATATATATATATATATATATATATATATATATATATATATATATATATATATATATATATATATATATATATATATATATGCATGCAATAAACTTTTATTAAACAAAGTCTTTTACCGAAAAGAGAGAAGTACTTGAATAAACGTCCTCTTACATAAAATATGAGGTGTAAAAATAGTTACTGAACGGTGGAAAAGGCAGAATATGTACTCCCTTTTCGAAAAGCATCTCGCCAATAAAAGTATGTGAGGTATACGGCCATGCCAGTGAGATAAATCCTGAGGGACAGTAACGTCGCTCTATTTGTTCTCTAGTATCCAGTTTTAGATATTGCATATTCCATTGTCAATAACCCATATGTGCTATAAGAGTTTTAGTTTTTTGCTCAGTTTTTATATCGATTGCCGGGAGGATCCAACATCGAGAAAGCCTAACCTACATAAATAATCATATATACTTAATAATAAGAAGAAAAAATTTTGTATTAATATCCTTATATCAGTTACTGACAAGTATTTTTGAGATATTCCTTTACATGGTTTTCTTTGTAATATATTTTTTTATGCTGAGCATTTAGGATTATATATATTATTTGAATAAGTATTTTATTTGTGCGAATGTGGCCTTTAATTCACAGACATCTTGACATCTAAATTTTTTATGATATTGATAATGCTTAACTTTTGAAACTATAATTGCCTTTGAATTAAAACTTTTCTTTTTATTACCATAACGGTATCATCGTTTGAGACTTCTATTTCTTTCACTCTCATATTTAGATAATATCATAAAATTTCTACAATCGAATCTATGATAATGTGTACGCTAACACCTAATAGGATAAACATATAGGTTTTTAAGAGTTTACCTGATCGTAGATATTCGTATTCTATATATAAACTCGTGGATATTATTAATATTCAATGATTTATCACTTGTTATAATTCCAGGAAAATAATTTACCATTAATCAAAATAAATACCTAACCTTTATCATATTCCACGTACTTTCAACGTCATATTTATAATACACATTTTGTTATGGGTATGTTAGGTATACGAAGAAAATAGAATACAGTGAATCTAAATTCCAGATATGGGAGAAAAGAGAAAAGGAAACATTACATTCCATGTTATTATTCTGTATCCTTTCTGCATAAATATCGTATCTCTGAGAGAAAAGGCATTTGCATTTGGAGTCAGTTTTATGATTTGAATAACAACGAATGTCACACATGGCAAGCGTTTCACAAGACAAAGGGCATCGTATTCAAAATAATTCCAGTCATGAAGCAGTAGGACGATGCTATAATCCCAGGAAATTGAAGATTCACATTCGATAATATATTCTTTTTAAAACTGAAAATAACATTGAATAAATGAAGAAAACCATCAACTCTAATGGAAAATCCTTTGTTAAAGGGCTCCATGGTATAAAGGATACCAGAGAAAAAATAATGTGAAAATCAATCCAGGGAGAAACATATAAATCATAGTTGTAGGTTGCAATCATGGACTGTCTATATTTAATCCATTCTCCAATTCCGACAATACTCTTAGAAGATAGGAACATTTCACATATTTCAGGAATACTTCTGACGTGTTCTATAAGAGTTAGGAATTTAGATTTGCTTCATAGCCTATTTGTGTATACTATGTATTCTATACAACAAAGAGTCATCAAATATATTTTTTCGCTGAAATTATTGTTCCATATAGATATATTTATCACATGTAAAAATGTATATATTCTGGGAGTGACTATTGTTACTCAATTTACAACCGAGTTTATTTTCTAACAAATTGTATTTGTATTTTACCATCATCCACGGAGTTTATTTGAAGCGTATATATATATATATATATATATATATATATATATATATATATATATATATATATATATATATATATATATATACATATATATATATGTAAAAATATATATATATATATATATATATATATATATATATATATATACATATATACTTATATATATATATATATATATATATATATATATATATATATATATATATATATATATATATATATATATATATATATATATATATATATATATATATATATATATATATATATATGTATGAATATATATATAAAGTGTGTTAGTGTTTGTATGTGTGAATGTATACCGATATTTTCGCATATTAATATGCGTACTTATTGACGCAATCCAGTTAATTGTAGGAAAAATAATATTTTGTTATATTCTTAATTTTGAGTTTTTTCGGGGGGAGCTAATACAGGACTAGGAAATCTCATTGCCAAATATCATAAAACTTTGCCAAACAAATATAACGTTAAGTAAAAGGATTCTTCAAAAGATAAGTTTCATCACAAAATATAATTTTTTCATACTCAGTAATCTAGTTCCTCGTTTCTGCCATCATACTGTTTTTCCCCCATAATTATAGTTGAATATAGATGATGATATTACTGGAAATCTTCATGAATTCAATCACAAAGCAACCATTTGACTATTGACATGAACTATTCTGGGTAGAAGAGTTTCGAATGAAATTCGAGCAAGAAGAAGATATGATTATTTTTTCTTTCTGATGAAATGGACAAACCTGCTAAGTACCTTAATGTAGCAAATTTCTACGCATATACTCTCTTTTACTATGAAAATTCTCTGTTGGGTAGAGAAGAATTAATGTATCTAAATAAATCGTTAAAATTCTACGCATTCTTGTAATTAGTTAAACTAACGCTAATGATATAACTACCATTCAAGGAAAAGAATACCACTTAAATATCTAAAACCTTCGCAAAACGATTAAGCTTTTTTTCAGGTAAAAAAAAAATTCATCTGAGCCCGGTAGTGAAAATTTATATAAATAGAACACTATTACTAATGTCCAATAAAAGAAAAAAAATACAATTTTTATGTCAAGAGATCATGAATATTATGGACCTAATGGTGGTGAATCGAATATAAACACTTCATAAACATTTCTAATTATTTAAGTATTTATCTAAGTTTTTAGATAAAAATCTATTAAATGAGACTTATTAGCCAAAATTTTAGTATAATACATTATATATTCAATTCAAAGAATGTTGAAATCAGCTATACGGTACGGGCAAAATTTATAGTTAATGTAACAGCATATATTTAAAGCTGTTTCATGAAAATTGGTTAATCGTGAATATAATGCGTTGTACTCTGCAAGACACAAACAAAGACGGAAATAAAAGGATGAATACAGTATACAATACTTTTTAGTTCATATCAGACTTCCAATGCACCACAAAATGAAAGAGTAAAACCTTATGAACCATCAGTTTCAGCTTCAGAATGGGAGGTTCTTACGCCATCAAATTATAGCCTTTTTTTATGGAAAAGATGGAGAGCTCTCTGTTCACAATGATTTTCCAGTAGAATTAAGTATCGTTTCCAATATTATATTCTTTAACTATTTTTTTTTTCTTTTCAATGACTTACTACTAAACTATATTTTGAATTCATGAGAGCATATCTACATAAACAGTATGTTTAGATCCAAATCCTTACCTCTGGACTTTGTTTTTTTTTTTTTCAATGAAGAAGAACACGAAAGCCTTTGATCTCCTGGCAATGCCTGGCTTCGTGAAAAAGAAATAATAAGTAAAGAGACCGGAAAAAATTCAAAAAAATTAAAAACTACATAAGAAAAAAAAATAATTTTTGTTTAAAATGCAAAATATCAGTGACTCTTTGCAAAAGGGGTGATTTTGATGTATGTATACCTAGAAATAGATATCTTATATTAAAAAGAAGTCAATGTTAGGAGATTATCACAATGGAAGTTTCAATACATATCTTGGTTATTCAAGATGATTTTATATATATATATATATATATATATATATATATATATATATATATATATATATATATATATATATATATATATATATATGTGTGTGTGTGTGTGTGTGTGTGTGTGTGTGTGTGTTTACATTAATGTTACCCTGCCTATTTACTAAAATTAAAGACTTTCCAGGTTTTACTATTGATCTCTCAGCTTTTGTGTCTGACTACCTCTTTATACGTGAACATATTTCAATAATGTTGATAACTAAGTCTTATCGGTCTCATTCACCCCTTCTCTACTCGTTTTATATATATTTTCAATGCACTGAAATAGGGAGGGAGCTTTTATTATAGAATCTGTGAATTTTAAAGGGTGAAAATGTAGGGCGTCGTAACTTCAATCTTTTAATATCATTAAAAGAGAAGACAGGGGTCTTGTCCCCGATATCATTCTATTATTCAAGAGGGAAATTGAATTCTACAGTGACTGGATGATTTTCAGATAGGGGAAGCAGCACATTGGGGATGATTTTTAAATGGAATACTATCCTCGACTATTAAACGTTGAATAGTTTGAAATATAACTATAATATCCAGAAACTCCTTTATCATTATTACTGCTTACTCTTCTTGATAAGAATTAAATGACTATTTGCTGCAAACACCCTTCAATAAGTCAACTACAGGCACTAAATATTTGATAATATAAAGATTTTTAATATTTTATTAAAATTATATTATTCCTGAATAGGTTGGCGTCATGTATTAATGAATGGTCATATTAAAGCA
>NC_090726.1:172641424-172643924 GCF_036898095.1 Palaemon carinicauda
TTCATCACTTGAAATAGTATATAAGACAAAATAAAGCTCTCCCTCTCTCCATTAATGACCATAGTTGTCCAGATTAACAACATAGAAAAGTCCCCAATCGCCAAGTTGAAATTACATGAACACGGCAATAGACAACCAAAGCTCTTTTAGAGACACAAGCATTGCCTCAATCATTTCCTGGTAACACCCCCCCCCCCCCTTCCAGAACCAAGCATCCTTTGGGGGGATATGGAAGTTGCTATATTTTTTGCATTTCAGATTTATTACTTTTTCCCTTTTTCAGAGTTTCTAATCTTGCTATTCGCAGCCGACCATTTTTTTTTTCGCTAGTGTTTGTTTTTCACGTGTTCAGGCTAGAAGAATTTACATTCTCATTTACAGTGTTCCCAGAAGCTTTTTTTTTTCTCTATTGACTGTGAAGAGAGGAAAGGGTGAACAAAATTTTCCATTTAATTTACTAGATATTTTCTCTTTTCACTTCAATGGTAAATAAACATGTTATAAATTCAATCAATAACCAATCGGAAACTTCATGCCACTATACTTGTTAAAATTTCTCTAAGTAAAGACAAATGGAGACTACTGTAGCTTTCCATAAGAAAATCTATATGAAAGCCCAAAAATAAATGAAAATGTCTTATAATCAACAAAAATGACACAAATCAATATAATTTGGTTACCTTTTTTATTATACCATTCATATTTGGTGAGTACATATTCAATTCATCATTACTCATATCGGAATCAGATAATTAAAAAAATTCTGCTCATAATTTCTTGTTTGCAGCCGTGTTCGTCATGAAAAAATAATGTAAGCGAGTAGCTTTTCCAGTACCACCATATATATCAGGAAAATCCAGCCTTTTTTTTCTCTCTCTCTCTCTCTCTCTCTCTCTCTCTCTCTCTCTCTCTCTCTCTCTCTCTCTCTCTCTCTCTCTGGTAGGAAAACTAAACAAATCAAGATACAGAGTATATCCACATAGAATATATATATATATATATATATATATATATATATATATATATATATATATATATATTTATATATATATATATATATATATCTATATATATATATATATATATATATATATATATATATATATATATATATATATATATATATATATATATATATATATATATGCCAAGTCATGTGTGTGGGATATGTATATGTATATGTGCTTTATACAGTGAGATCAATAATATTCTTACAACTATTCTGACTGCCATGAATTGTTTTGCACGATCACTGAACTCTGTTATAGGAGAAGTGTGTCGAGTCTGATAGATGGCGTGTCTTTGGCCGTGTATACTGTATTCCATCACAGCCAAGATTTCCTAAAATTCTAGTAGTTCATCATACTGACGAAGCAACATTACATATACTTTTTCAGAAGGCGAGTCAGTGCCACTCGAACACACACAAGAATAATATGGTATTCACTTGAAGAGAATCTGGCTGTGCATAGTGTATTTATGAACCTTTTGTAGTATAGAGAAAAAAACCCCCATGTTATGATGTGTCAATAATCGTCGGTATGGGATAAATAAATAAATATATATATATATATATATATATATATATATATATATATATATATATATATATATATATGCAGTACATATAAAGTTTATATATATATATATATATATATATATATATATATATATATATATATATATATAATATATGTATATATATATACATTTATATACATACATATATATACATACATATATATATATATATATATATATATATATATATATATATATATATATATATTATATATATATATATATATATATATATATATATATATATATATATATATATATATATATATATATAAACGGTATATGTACTGGATATATATATATATATATATATATATATATATATATATATATATATATATATATATATATATATATATGCGTATGTGTGCATTTGTGTATAAAAAAAACAATAGAAAAGAATAATCATGACATGGGATACAGAAGTTTAACATTTATAAACACCGGTGCAGAAAAGCAGAAAAAGACAAGGTTCTAGAAAAGATTGAGTCTTCGAATACAGTTTGAAATTCCCTACAATGGAAGGAAACAACTAAAGATTCAGTCTCATGTGTCAGATTCCATATTTTTGGTTGCTGCCTCAGTGAGAAGAGGAACGAGAAACTAAACGGTTTTTTGTGCTGGTAATAGAAGCTTAATAGAGTTTGGAATATGAACACTGCAACTGTTGTCCGTTTTCATATAATACTGTATATACAGTTTTTTTGTAGCATATCGAGAAAAATCCTAAATCATGTTGTTTGTTTTTCTTGAGAGAAACTAGCAGGTATATGCATTATTTCATTTTCTTTCTTTGCGTTCATGCATGACTATATTTTTCTTTTATATTACACTAGACTAAGGAATTGACAGTGATAATTCACATAGTTTACTCATGATTAGGACATATACGACTTTGATACGGTATTTTTCGTATAAT
>NC_090726.1:172663924-172676424 GCF_036898095.1 Palaemon carinicauda
GCAACGTCCGAGTGCTATACGAACAGTCGTACCCAAATTCAATAAATGAAATTTGATTTGACTTAGTTTTATTTGTCCGTCCATACTGATACATGGAGTATATACAGGAATATAGTTTCTAGACGTTACAGCCATTCTAAGTAAATTTTACAATAATTATATGTTGATTTTCGCCATATTGAAGTAACAAATATGTTATTAATATTATTATTACTAGCTACGTTACAACCCTAGTTGGAAAAGCAGGATGTCAAAATACCATCGAAGTGTCGTTAGCAGTGATGATTTCTTGCGTTGTTAACCCTTGTCCAAAATCTTGTTATAAGGATTGACTTTTTTGGCAATGCTGCTATTTCCAAAGCTATATTGAGGTTGATCAAGAATAATCTATGGTAATCTTGAGGCAAATACATACAAATATATATTAGACTATTAATCCCGTATGATAAATTACAAATGAGTGGGAACAATACAATTTTGTTTTTTACCGATCGGAAATGGTATTAAAGCTGTTAAACTGGTAATGTACGTTAGCTTTGAGGGACTTGTATCCTATCATGCCTTTGCCTGGTATGTGGAATTGCGACTGAGCGTTTTTGGTACCTGTACGACATGTGGTACAATGCTGAAAGATAATTATGATAGTTATATTGAATGGAAACTTCTGTCTCTATAAAGAGATAATGAATATTTGTAGGATTTTTGCGTATTCAAAATTTTAAGATAATTCTTATGCTTCCAATGAAATACTATATTTCAAGCGACATCAATCAAAAATATTTTTTTCATTATCTTGAACAATTTTCAACCGAAAGAATATTTATGGCATTTTTACCTTTATCATTTTTTTTTTCTGTACTTTCTTTGTGGATTAATGAATTACTTAAAAACACATACAAAATTCACAAGTGTGCGATCTTACTTCGAACCTCTGATATCTCACCATCCTTAGAATAAGTTGACATAAGAAGCAAACTTTGTTTATGCCTTCACTTCAAACACAGTTACTATACGAGGCATTGTTTATCTGGAATGTCTTTAATGCTTTTAGTTGGACAGTTACGGCAGCCTAACCCCCAATGATCTAACACCACTCCACAATTTATAGTATTATAGGAGCTACTAAAACTTATATGATCTAGAAGTTTACTCTTATGATTTTGCGTTGTAGTCAATGAGAACCATTTTGGTGGCATTCGAGTCCCGCTCAAACTCGTTAGTTCATTTTGTCGCTGCAATCTCGCCATCTTTGTGAGCTAAGGGGGGAGGGGGATTTGGGGGAGCCTATAAGTGTATCTTCTGAGTCACCAACAGCCATTAATGGGCCGTCTTTGGTCCTAGCTTGGGTAAGGAAGGGGCTTGAGCGTTGATCATAAGTGTATATATGGTATGTCTCTAGTGCTTTGACTTTCTTGCTAGGGCAATATCACTGTCCCTTGCCTCTACTATTCATGAGTGCCCTTTAAACTTTCTAGTCTCAAATTAGGTGACTTACTCCCTTCATTAGATGTATCATCCAACCCACCCACACCTCACAAGCTCCCCCACATCCCCTTTGCACACCCATCCACCTATAAACTCTACGAATACCCACTCCCTCTTCTTTGCCATCTAACTTTATCTCTCTCTCTCTCTCTCTCTCTCTCTCTCTCTCTCTCTCTCTCTCTCTCTCTCTCTCTCTCTCTCTCTCTCGAATTACAAAAAACACTGGCAAATATATATACCTACATCATACATGATTAAAACCACGGTGAAAATATTTGTGTATCAGTACTAGGAATGCATGAATGATCTAAATATAAGATCAAAGAAAACTTAATCAAAGTTCTACGTTTATAAAAAAAAAAACAAAAAAAAGTTCGATGTCACGTGTGGTTTGGTATCTAAAAAATTATATTATATGACATCACTAGTAGTCTGAAGTTATGTCTTGTTCAAAGAAATATATTATGTTATTTTTCAGACAGGAAGTGGAGCTATAATGTTTCCCTATTCCATCTGTTGCGTTATTTTTGCCAAAAAATAGTAATATATATATATATATATATATATATATATATATATATATATATATATATATATATATATATATATATATATATATATATATATATATATATATATATATATATATATATATATATATATATATATATATATATATATATATATATAATATAGAAAATATTCGGAATATTTTCGAATTCAGTGTTTAACCTAGATTTAATCAAATGACTTCTTGATAGCTTCCTATAGCAGTCAATCAATATGTTGTTATACTCAAGAATCATAGATATGTGAGGTTCTGAATTTACAAAAAAGTGTTGAATTGATAGGGATAGAGTATCTTTCTGTATATATATATATATATATATATATATATATATATATATATATATATATATATATATATATATATATATATATATATATATAGAGAGAGAGAGAGAGAGAGAGAGAGAGAGAGAGAGAGAGAGAGAGAGAGAGAGAGAGAGATTCAAAATATAACCTATTGGAAACCTTGAATGTGAGATTTGAGGCGTTTTGATGACGTGTCCAATTAAGATATTCTGCCAGAAACAATTTTTCCCTCCTAGCAATAGAGCTGAAGGAGAGTTTTGCCTGCCAAACACATTATGGGCAGCGACGAAAATATTATTGTATCCTTATTAGCAAAATTCGTCCAATCTGATTATGAAATCTCGGAAGGCTTTCATAAACCTTTTTTTATAGCCACTCGATAACACGTTGGCTTTGTTATTGGGAAAACTATCGAGGTTGATATTTCGAGTTATTGCTGATATGAAATCTGAAATTAATATTGTTTTGAAGAAAACCCGTAAATTACGTAATTGACCAAGAGTAGTCTTGTAGTCGTTTTTAACTCCGTTCTTGATTTCATATTTCTTTTTATTTATGTGTGTTGGAAATATGTATTTATGGCTGCATTGGCTTTTCTTTAATTTTAATATATTTCCATGAAATAAAGTAATGTAAAAACAATATAATCCAAACCTTCTGGAGATATATTTCAGCACTAGATATTCGTATTAATGATATACCGGGTATATAAAAACAGTTTATTCTCAAACATGTGAGGAAGATTAATGTGAGTGATAAAAAACTCGTATATGTATTTTAAAAATTAAGCGATTAAGATTATTTATATATGCCATGGGGTCGATGAGAAACGATAGAGTGAAAAAAGTAAGGGTACGAAAATTATTATTATTTTTTTTCTTTTATAAGCGAAGGAAACATCAAATTATTTTAAGGTGGTTTGGTTATGGGGTAAGAATGCCTATATTTAACCTACCTATTTAGCGCATATTCCATTATTTTTACGAGAGAGCATGGCGTAAGGCCTCAATATGGCTCGATAGAAGCAGTGAATGACGGATTGGAAGGGATTAACTTCCTTATTAAAGAAGCGCAAGACTTCGTTAAAAATCTTTTTTTGGTAAACACAAAAATAATTTTAAAACATAAATCACTTTTTATTTACCCATGATTTAAGGTGTGAATACGATATACTTAAGAGAAGAAGGAGTAAAAAAAAAATCTCAGATAGATATATAGGAAGATAACACTACCGTCGTCATATTCACTCATTCCTGAGACGCTGATAGTTGTTGGCAGGGCCGTGATGGATATTAAATTATGAAAAAAAATCGATAGAGTTCTAGTTCTTGTATATAAGTGAAGTCTTTTGATAGGTTTAAAAGGGAACATAATATGATGATAAATTTCACAGGAAAGATTATAAAATAATGGTATCAATAAAAAAGGAATGTTCTAGTGATATTCAAAGAATAGAAGAGAGTGACGGCACAATTGTTAGGCTTAAGTAATACCGGTAGTTCATAATTGTATATAAGAAAAACTCTATTATTCAAAGATAATAAGAGATAGATATTATTACATATCTGCATCATGTAATTACACATAGTTTAACGGAAATAAGGTCAAGTGATTTTTGTTGATGTCTTATACTCTTTTACAGGAATAACATTACTCAAACTATTTTTTTTAATATGGATGTAAAATTGTACATTAACTCAAAAAAAGAGAATTAATTTTGTTTAGATACTGAAAAAAATTGAGATCAAAATTCTTTTGTGAAACGGAATGAGAAACAGAACAATATTTAAATGGACAATTGTGTCTCTGATTTGATAAGCAAAAATCAATTTTGAGAATAATAAGGATGCAGGCAGATTGTATTACTTATAACCAATAACAAATGATAATTGTGAAAGGGGAGCTTCTTAAGGAACATATATATAAATCAGTTTCAAGCAAGGTTAATTGATGTCACTATGGATCTCTATCAGGACAAAAATATAAACATTGAGGGTTCAGATGAATGTTCATAATTCTGTCTATTCCTTAGCATCAGTGATGGAAAAAAAATTGATTACATAGAGAAGACAGCTACAAAAATGCATGATGGAGAAAAAATTAAGAGAGGTCAGGTTCAATTCCCTATGATATTCGTCAATCCGCCTTATCTCTACCACTTTCCAAATAATTAATATTTGTCTTGCGGCTAATGCAGTCTAGTACCAGTAATGAAAATGGGAATCCAGTCTTGTATTCATAGGGTTCCTTTGGTCTTTTATTGTCCTTTCAAATCAAACGAATTCAATGTAAGCTGTAATTGATTTTCAATCATCATTTAAATTTCTTTTTACATTCGTCGGATTTCAGAGATCTAATTTGATGACCCAAATGATTGACAAATTTATTTTCTTTTTTCAATTTTGAATTCAAGATAGGATAACTCTATCCACACCTATTGAGGTCTTAAGATTGGGAATGTGACGGGCCGAGAGAGGAGTTGTGAACTCAAAGGCAGATTGGAAACGACTGAGTTATATTGTTGTGGAACACTCTCCTTATATACAAAACCTCAAGGCAACAAGACATGACAAGTTCACAAGACAGACAATATCACAGAGGAAAAACCAGACAGGAATTTTCATGTTCGTTTTAGTGCAAGGGAGGAGCGAAGATACAAGCATAATATATACAAAAGGAATTATGTACAATTGTGTGAAACACGGTTGGTACATGGCTCCCCCCCTAAAAATTACATACTGTACATGTAAAATAGGGCGCCCTGATCTAGAGAGGCGAACTGTAGGCGGGTCATCTGGCAGAAGATAAGCAGGTTTTAGACGATCAATGGAGACCCAGTCTTCTTTGCCCCGAATGTTTAGGAGGAATGCTTTCGGACTGCATCGGATCACAAGGAAAGGTCCCGTGTAAGGGGGCGTTAACGGTGGCTTGAAGGTGTCGTTGCGCAGGAAGACGTGCGTTGCAGAGTGCAAGTCCGTTGGTATGTGATGCTTCGCTGGGGGCTTGTAACTCTGGCGGCACGGAGTAAATTTTCACACGACGTGACGTATGCGCTGGAGATCGTCGGAGGAGGTTGAAGAAGGAAAAAACTCGGCAGGGACGACCAACGGGTCGCCATACACCATTTCGGCTGCCGAGACGTCGAGGGCGTCTTTAGGAGTGGTCCTTAGTCCAAGGAGGACCCAGGGAAGCTGAGTAAACCAGTTGCAATCCTTGCAGCGGGACATCAAAGCTGCTTAGAGGGTGCGATGAAAACGTTCAACCATTCCATTGGCAGCGGGGTTGTAGGCCGTTGTCTGATGTAGGGTGATGCCCAGGAGATTCGCTAATGACGTCCATAATTGAGAGGTGAAAGTGGTTCCCCTGTCAGAAGTAATATGCTCAGGGATACCGAATCTTGAAATCCATCCAGAGAGTAAGGCAGATGTACATGAGGCGGACGTTGCAGTTTCCATGGGAATGGCTTCAGGCCAACGAGTGGAGCGGTCGATGACGGTAAACAGGTAACGATGTCCTTGTGATGTGGGTAGGGGGCCTACAACGTCGACGTGAATGTGTGCGAAACGACGCTGAGGTTGAGGAAAGGTGCCCACTCCTGAATCCGTGTGTCGATGTACTTTGGAAGTTTGGCAAGAAGTACAGGCACAGACCCAATCCTTAGCATCCTTAGAAATGCCGTACCAAATGAACTTTGGCTTCAGCAGCTGTGCAGTAGAACGGCACAAGGGATGTGAAAGGCCGTGGATGAAATCAAACACCTGTCGGCGCATGGGAGCAGGAATCCAAGGTCGCGGTCTACCAGTACTGACGTCACAGAGGAGGGTGGTTTTGGAGTTTTCGAGGGGAAAAATCCTCCCAACGGAGGGACGTGCAGGATGTCCTACAAGCTTGATACTCTGGATCCTGTCGTTGGGCTTCAGCCAGGGCATTGTAATCCAATCCCAGTTGAACGGCAGCCAACGTGTTTCTTGACAGGGCATTGGCAACGGGATTCATTTTCCCAGGGACGTATTGGAGGGTGCAATTGTATTCAGCCACGGCGGAGAGATGTCGGCGTTGACGGGCGTACCAGGCGTCAGACTGTCGAGTGAAGGCGTGCACCAGAAGCATGTGGTCTATGCGAATGACGAAGGGCGTACCTTCTAAGAAATGGCGAAAGTGACGGACAGCCAAGTGCACCGCCAGCAATTCTCGATCGAAGGTAGAATAACCCGATTCTGCCTTGGACAGTTTTCTGCTGAAAAAGGCCAATGGGCGGGGCGAGCCTTTGACCACCTGCTCGAGTACTGCACCAATAGCGACGTCGCTGGCATCGGTGGAGAGAAGGAGAGGGGCGTGTGGGATAGGAAAAGTGAGAGCCGCAGCAGTTGATAGGGCTTTCTTTGCATTGCAGAAGGCCGCTTCTTGAAGGGGACCCCACTTCAAGTCCTTTGGCTTGCCCTTGAGGGAGGCGTAGAGGGGAGCAAGAGTGGCGGCAATGGCTGGCAGAAAACGGTGATAATAGTTGATCATGCCCAAGAATTCCTGCAGAGCTTTGACGGTCGAGGGCGTGGGGAAATCCTGAACGGCTGCTACCTTCTCAGGGAGGGGATGGACTCCTTCAGGAGTGATACGGTGCCCTAAGATCGACACTTCGTTGGCGCCAAAGGTACACTTGTCGTACCGGACTACAAGGCCGTTTTGTTGCAGGCGGTCGAGCACGATGCGCAGGTGATGGAGGTGTTCCTCTTTTGAGGAGGAGAACACAAGTATGTCGTCCACATAACATACACAGAAAGGGAGGTCTCCTAAGATGCCATCCATGAGACGTTGAAACGTTGCCCCAGCATTACGAAGGCCAAAACAGGAGTAATTGAAGGTGTATGTGCCAAACGGAGTGGTGATGGCGGTCTTGGGGATGCCTTCTGGGTTCATAGGCACCTGATAATACCCCTTCAGGAGGTCGAGCGTAGAGAAAACCTTTGCTTTGTGCAGGTAGGAGGTTACATCAGCAATGTTTGGGAGGGGGTAGTGATCCGGTTCTGTTTGCATGTTCAGGCGCCTGTAATCCCCGCACGAAGAGGGACCCGTCTTTCTTCAGAACGATGTGTAAGGGTGACGACCATGGGCTGGAGGCCTTTTGGCAAAGGCCCATTTTCTCCATTTCGGTGAACGTCTGTTTGGCGGCTGCCAATCGTTCCGGTGCCAGACGTCTGAATTTTGCGAAGACTGGGGGTCCCGTCGTCTTGATATGGTGATAAATACTGTGCTTGGCAGGAACAGTGGGCGTTTGGCGAAGTTCTGGACGGAAAACTTCCGGGTACGACGTGAGGAGGTGGGCGTAGGCATCCGTGGGTGCGCTGATGTGGAGAGCGAGGTTAGAGGGGGCGGGTTGAAGAGGTGTCGACAAGTACGAGTCTGCGTTGACCAATCGTCGGTGGGCGACATCGACCAGAAGGTGGAAATGAGAGAGGAAATCCGCACCGAGGATTGGCATTGTGACGTCAGCAACGAGAAACTTCTAATTGAATTTACCGTTTCCGAACGATAATGTGAGGCTCTCGTAACCGTAGGTGGGTATCGCAGATCCGTTGGCAGCTACCAAGCGGACGTCGGCAGATGTAGACAGACTACATTGTGCCTTGAAGAGTTTCCTTGGCAAAAGAGAACGACAAGCACCCGTGTCTACCAAAAATTGCACGCCCGTTCCTGCATCCTGTAAAAAGCAAAGATTAGAAACATGGGAGGCCACCGCCACAAGCGATGGCCTACTTACACGTTTTTTGGCCATTGACAATCTTTTGCACATTTCTTCGCGGTTGCCCCGAATCTGAAGTGGTAGTAGCAAAACTGCGGCGAATGGGAGGTAGTAAGTGGCTGTAGAAGTCGTTCGTTGGGGCGCGAGCGATTGGTGGGTGGTGGGCAGCTTTGTCGCCGCTTCGGCACGTCACGGGGTAGGCGTGTATGTCCTACGGCATTCATGTCAGCTTCGGTTGACGTTGAATAGGCATCCTCGTCGTCAGGGGTGGAGGCGTTGATGGAGGTCTTGAAGTGGCTGTCCATAAGGGCGTCGGCTTTGGTCATCAAGTCCTTTATGGGTAAACTATCGACATCGGGTATGGCAGCGCGCGCAGGTTCAGGTAAACGGCGTATCCAAAGGGCACAGAGTAGGTTCACCTCACGAGGAGAGCCGTCTGCGGCAGGTTGAAGGCGAGCGATACGGGTCATTTCCCTGAGGGCAAGCGAAGCCCTTTGGTCCCCCAACGGTTGTTGCGAGAGCTGAAAAAGCTTTGCTATACGGGCGGCTGGCGACGGCGAGTACTGCTGCAGAAGGTATGATTTGAGGACGTCATAAGCTATTGGGGTGTGTCCTTGTTCACAAAGCCAGTCGGATATTTCTGGGAAGGTGTCCTCGGGTATTGCCGCGAGAACATAATCTGCTTTGGTGGTTGAGCGAGTCACGCCCCTGATACGAAACTGGACTTCTGCGCGCTGAAACCAAGCAAACGCCTCTCCGCTGGCAAACGATGAAAGTTTGAATGGAGCAGCCGCAGCACCAACTGCCGTAGAGTCCGCCATAGTACCAACGATGAAGGGACGAGGGGGTGGGGGTGGAAGGCGGTGGGAGCGAGTCGACTTCCGGGGTCACCAATGTGTCGGGCCGAGAGAGGAGTTGTGAACTCAAAGGCAGATTGGAAACGACTGAGTTATATTGTTGTGGAACACTCTCCTTATATACAAAACCTCAAGGCAACAAGACATGACAAGTTCACAAGACAGACAATATCACAGAGGAAAAACCAGACAGGAATTTTCATGTTCGTTTTACTGCAAGGGAGGAGCAAAAGATACAAGCATAATATATACAAAAGGAATTATGTACAATTGTGTGAAACACGGTTGGTACAGGAATATATTTTTTTTTCTTTTCATTTGATTGAATGCATATTTTTCTTCCTGGTTATCGAGGTAACGCATTCACTCTAAGATGCATATGTTGGTAAACTCTTTCTCTCGTCCATCCTATTGATAGTGTTAAAAGAATACCAGAGAGGAAGGACTGAATTAGAACTTTTTTTTTTTTTTAAGAATCTGGGCCACTCTTACATAAAGATGATCTTTATTGCGGGGAGTGTGTGAAGGTAGGAGGCCTGCCTATCGAATACGATGAGATTAAACCTGGTTCTTTTTCTATTATCATTCCATTTATGTTCCACTGTCCTGAAGAAAATATTATATTGGAAGAGATTTTTGATCGGACGAAAACAATAGGTGAAGCTGGTCTAGCCTTATAGATAACAATTTTGATGCTTCTAAAGAGTGGATAGATCATATCGGGGAAAGATATATGTGAAATATTTAAAAATAAATAATAGAGAATAAATAAACATCAAAATAAATATCTACTGCATAAACTATACAAACTTTAACAAAATAAGAAAAGAAAAATAGGATACAATAGTGTGCCCAAGTGTACCCTCAAACAAGACAACTCTACCCCAAGGCAGTGGAAGACCATGGTACAGAGGCTATGGCACTACGAAAGATTAGAGAACAATAGCTTGATTTTGGAAGGTCCTTTTCCTATAAGACCTGCTTACCACAGCTAAAGAGTCTCTTCTACTCTTACCAAGAGGAAAGTAGCTACTGAACAGTGATAGTGCAATAACACCCTGAGTGAAAAAGAATTGTTTGGTAATTTCAGTGCTGTCAAGTGTATGAGGAAAGACAAAAGTATGTAAAGAATATGCCAGACTATATGGTGTGCGTATATGTATATAGGTAAATAGAAAAATATCCTTAACCAGAGAAAAGTTTCCAATACAGTACTGTATGGCCAGTCACATGACCCCATAACTAGGGGTAGTGCTGCTTCTCTTTTATTTTGAATTCATATATACATTTATATACACATATATATATATATATATATATATATATATATATATATATATATATATATATATATATATATATATACATATATATATATATATATATATATATATATATATATATATATATATATATATATATACATATATATATATATATATATATATATATATATATATATATATATATATATATATATATATATATATATATATATATATATATATATATATATATACATATATATATATATATATATATATATATATATATATATATATATATATATATATATGTATATATATATATATATATATATATATATATATATATATATATATATATATATATATATATATATATATATATATATATATATATATATATATATATATATATATATATATATATATATATATATATATATATATATATATATATATATATATATATATATATATATATATATATATATATATATATATATATATATATATATATATATATATATATATATATATATATATATATATATATATATATCTGATGGTCCAGCACTTTGCTGCAGTAGAGGGGCTTGAGTGTCTCAATAATGGGCTGGGCAATGGCGGTGGGGTAGTTTATCCACCCTGGCAGGCTCAACCATACCGCTAAGGCCAGTTTTGAGAGACCAGACCAAGACTGGACCCCTTTAGGCCTTCTCCTTTAATTTAAGATAGGCAAAGGCTAGGAGAAGGATAACTCCAAAATCAAACCAAACAAAAGCCCAACGGCGGAGCTTCCCAGCGTCGGCGGAAGAGGGCAATGCCTGTCGGGCAGCCAACAAGGCGGGCCTTGACATAACAAGAACCCGGCAGCCCGATGCAACCAACATCGGAGAAGAAGCCTGTCTCATATGTCTTGAGCCGCGGTGAAAACAATGTGGGCCAAGTGTGTGTGCGTGGCCGTTGCAAAGCCACGACCACTCAAAACAATATACCCAGCTACTGGCATTCTGTCGTTTCCTCCACCCTTCTTCATCTCTTCCTCACCATCATCATCATCATCACCACCACCAAGTCCTGAGGCGACAGCACCGTGGGTGAAGGGGGCAGGCCTGGATAGCTGGAAGCCCTTAGCCCACGACTGCACTCAGGCGGCGAGTCTAAGATTCAGTCGCTCTCTGGTGATGGTGCCGTGACACCAGAGTTCGTCAGCTGGACCCGTAACTGGGCTGGCCTATTGAGGACACCGCAGCCCACCCCACATGGGGAGCCCCTAGAAAAGGTGGGGTAAACATCGGACACGGCAAACCTGTCTGGTCAGCTCACCGCGGCTGGCGGACATCCCACTAATGCAGTCGAAACAACAAGAAAAAAATATTAAACTTAGGTGCGTGGAACATCCGCACCCTCCAAGACGTGACGAACACCAACCGCAAGGAGCTAGCCCGCTTCAATGTTGATGTGGTGGCTCTTAGCGAGACCAGACTACCCGAAGAGGGCAACATCAGGGAAGCTGGAACAGGCTACACCATCTTCTGGAAAGGCAAGGCCTTAGAGGAGCCTCGCATCCACGGTGTCGGCTTCACCATCCGTTCCCAGCTAGTGCAGCAGCACAACCTCGCTCCCAAGGCCATCAGTGAGCGCCTGATGACTGTCCGCATCCCCATCACGCGGGACAGACACCTCACCCTGATCTCTGTCTACGCCCCGACTATGACCTCAACCGATGATGACAAAGCTGCCTTCTACACCCAGCTCGACCGCACCATTCAGACAGTGCCCGCCAATGACAAGCTCGTTGTGCTTGGTGAATTTAATGCCCGAGTAGGCAAAGACCATCGCCTGTGGGAGGGAATCATCGGCCGCCATGGCATTGGAAATTGCAACGCCAATGGCCAACTCCTACTGGGTCTGTGTGCAGAACACCAACTTGTGGTAACCAACACCATCTTCCAGTTACCAAAGCGACAAAAGACCACATGGAGACACGCACGGTCTAAACACTGGCACACCCTGGACTACGTCCTGACCAGAGCCAGAGACCGAGGAGACGTCCTTATCACCCGATCCATGCCCGGAGCGGACGACTGCTGGACGGACCACAGACTCCTCATCTCCCGAATCTCCGTGACAACCCTACGACCACCCAGAATGGCACCTGACAGCGTACCACACCAACGCTTTAATTGTAGTAAGCTCCGCAACCCACAGGTGGCACAGAACTACAAGGAGGCCTGCGAACAGTACCTCGCAGACCCCGTGGGTCAGGCCACTGTTGAG
>NC_090726.1:172681424-172706424 GCF_036898095.1 Palaemon carinicauda
ATGGCTGGTGTTACAGCCATTAACAGGATATTGGTGGCCTTTTTTTTCTTGTTCATCAATACGTTTTAATTGTGTTTGTCATGAGATGTATGAAGGCATAGTTCTTAGTCATCTGGATACGAATTTTCATAACTTATTATCCAGTGCTCTGTAACGTTCATACAAATGCAAGTCTGTGTATTATGTAAATATTTTATTTCACAAGATTTCAAATTCATTAAAACTTTCTACAGAAAAAGATAGATAAGAAATATCACTGCATGAAAATCCTTCCCTTGCATCGCCAATTCACCCAATATACAAACCTGTTTACATATCCGTTTCGTTTATAGGATATATTATCAGTCACTTTTTAAAACCACACTATATATTTTGAAATAAGATTGTCAGATATTTTATCGTTGAATATTTTCATGCAGAAAGATATTACTTATTAGTAGTGATAGATATTATTTGAAATTTTTTTTTTACAGTCATGTATATTATGATATCCATATTTATTGAGAATACATCAGATGATTTTCTTACTTACTGTTTACAAGAGAAATAAACAAATGCAGATGCCTGTTCCAATGGAGTTTTCTAGCATTTCCCCTTTCGAATTCACACATAAAATTGGTGTCTCATCCCTTGAATATTAATGGGAATACATTGTGTAATGAAATGTTTGGTGTGGTCTTTGTTCCCCTTTAATACCTACGAGGGGAGAAACCATTTCATATTCAAATTGTTAACTTTATGACGATGATTAATATCATGTATTTTGTTTTAATAACTTTAATTGATTAAACTTCAAAAAACTGGTAAATATAACTATTGTATCTATTATTAGGCTGATTTTGATATACTTCGATTGAGCATGGATAATTAAAAGGTGGGTAAATGTAAATCCCTTTTTATAACATTCCTTTTCAAATTAGTTTATTGCTGTGAACGTTTATTTCTTGAAAGAAGGTGCTGTTGATAGAGAGGTGATGTGAGATGATGGTGTTTCATGGAGTCTTGGCATAGTCCCTAGTTTCTGGTAACAAAATTTCATGATGCTTATTGGACGTTTATATAATATCTATGCTAAATAATGGGATTGTAAGCTCAGGGAGTTTATGGTTCAATTAAAAAGGAATAATATTCTGAATTATACAAAACAGTTTTCGGTATAATCAAGAAACATAAATGACCAGCTACCCCCAAATCTGCACACTTCGTTATAACATTAAAAGTTCCTACTTCCCTTGAAGCACATGGTTCTGTCACTCACTGTGCAGAGGAAAAAGCAGACTTCTTGGATGACGTTTGACCATGAGCAAAGTAATGTGAAACTCTTCATCATTCCTATAGCTAACCTAGATATTTTAACTTTTCATTATCTTGAAAATAGAACACTCTTACTGGGCCGTGATTTATATGGCGGTGTAGACCTAAATGCTATATTTTCTTTTTCTTTTTTTACATTTTATAAAGACAGCAGATTGATTAGCTTCTACATCAATCCTAATTCAACTTCCATCATTGCTATTCTACTTTTTTGAAAAATATAATCTTCCAATTTGAATTATTAATTATTTATATCAAACACTATTGTGCTATTTGTATAATCCTCACCTCGTTTTTTATCTATCCAACATATGTTTTGGCTAGTGATATTGGGAGGAATTTATTCTATTACATGTCTTCTCGCAGACATTTTCCTCTCCTATGTATGTAACTGAATAAATGAGCAAATGCTAACAAGAGTTGCGCAGGTCGTATATGTGTAATTAGTCATCTATAAGAATCGATATATCAGTAATTTTATCAAAGAAAACATTTAAACTTACAAAATAAGCGAGCGACCCCTTTTGGTGAGAAACAAAAGTACATCATGAACCATTCATAAGCATAGATAGCACAAAAACAGCGATAATTCCTAACTTAAAGGACCCAAACGAAACTTGAATTGATGCAGTGGATCCTCACTTTCTGTACCTAGTTGATCATAAAACGTAAATCAATTAAAAGAAAATCTATAATAATACCACAAATGTTGATGAACCCTATATGGATACGCCCCATCTATAGAGAGTTGATCAAAATAAGTACCTTGATTAAAAAAAAAAAAAAAAAAAAAAAAAAAAAAAAAAAAAAAAAAAGGATACATGCGTTCTGAAAAGATTGGCGCTTTCTGAAGAGAGCTGATCATAAAAGTTACCTTAATTAAAAAAAAAAAAAGAATAATGAGTTTGTGTGAAAAATCTTTCGATCAAAATCTGAATAAGGAAATTAGTGGATTAGAAATAATGGAATGGTACTTACCCGCGTCCCGCGTAAACAACTTTATAAAAAAGAAAAAATAAATAAATAAAAAAAAAAAGAAAAAAAAATTACCGAGATTATAGAAGCATCTTTGACATCCGACAAAACACTAATTGCTAATAAACTGTTGTTCCATATGTTGTACGTGATGGGTGGCTTGACTATTACTGTCAAATCAAGTATTGTAAAAATTCATCGTTAAACTATCTGGAATTTTCTTTATTGTTTTCTCTGTGTAACAAAAACAATTACATTCTTATATTCATAATAGGTAGTCCTGCGAGAATTATTTATCTTCACTCTAAACGAGATGTGGTACTGTAGGTAATTAATACTTGACTATCTGCTCCTCTATTTTGTTAGATAAGTCGGTCTATAAAAAAAAACGCTTATCTTTAAATTCCAATGAATGGGAGTAAAGAAGTAAAATTACATAAAAGTATAGTAACAATCATGTAAGTATTCAATCATGTGATAAACAATCAACGTTATATTTCATCTTTTTCAAACATGTTCTTTTAAAATTACAAGCAAAGAAATTAGCAACTGTTCTAAAGACGATCAAGACTACTGTCTTTTCAGCAACCATTTACATAATTTACAAAATCCAATGTGAAAACGAAAGCCATGAACTAGAGGCAAAATTTTGTTTGTAATGAAATACAAACAACGTTCAGCCTAATTATGTATGCGTTTCATTACAGAATCTCTCTCTCACTCCCTTTATCATTTATCATAATCACAAATATAGCCTTTCAGAATAGAAACTGCATATTCATGTACGCTAAGGATAAGAAATTCTGTATTAGAAAATATACACAAACGAATCAAGAGAACTTGACATTAAAATCATATGACTGCATAATATGAGAGTTTAAAACAGATATCATTATCTAACCACCTTTAAATACGATCTCTCTCTCTCTCTCTCTCTCTCTCTCTCTCTCTCTCTCTCTCTCTCTCTCTCTCTCTCTCTCTCTCTCTCTCTCTCTCTCATAGTGAGTGTCAATTAAAAAATTGGTAAACATTATGAATTTTTTTCCTACGTAGGCAATAAAACTTATATATAATTTCCAGAAATGTTCAATCATTTTCTCCAAACACTGATAATGATGTCATTCGCTCATATATGTGCATTTATTTATTTTTTTTATATTTTTCTATATCAGATTTCAAATTTAATAATACTACCCCGAATAAAAATCATTATTCAAGTGTTTTTTAATCACGAGTTTCTTTCCACCTCATCTAATAGTTTAATTTTTATATTATATAAACATTCTACTTGCAATGCTGCCGTTGGAAAGCACTATTAAAAGCTTAATTTTCCATCAATTTGTTTTCTTTGAATAGCTTCAAAATAATTTATTACACGGGACATGTTTTGCTTATCAAAATTTAATGGCATTCGCTTCACAACGAAATCAGCGAATAAACATTGTAGAGTTGATGTCATTAATTCGCTACTGCGTTGTTCATCATGACTGAAAGTGTAGTGCTGAATTTTAATCGTTACACATTAAGCAAATAACACTCATCCCGCTTAAATTTAGCAAAGGCTACGATCATCTAAACAGCAGGATAAAGCAGTTGTACCAGAAAAAAATTAGTGACATTATTTTGTCTTGTTTCAAGAACTTGCGATCTAATCAGGTATTTAAAAGAAAAAAAAAATAAACGTAATATCATAAAATATTAGAGTAAGGTTATGATCATAAGGATATTTGCAACTATAATAATTAAAAGAAAACAAATAGGGATGTCCAGATAAGAAAATTGCTATAATTTGAAACACAGCGTTATAAAATCATTTATTCACAGCCCTACATATAGGAATAGTGACAAATGAGTATACAGTTCATTTTCATAAAATCTCTCTCTCTCTCTCTCTCTCTCTCTCTCTCTCTCTCTCTCTCTCTCTCTCTCTCTCTCTCTCTCTCTCTCTCTCTCTTTATATAAACAGACACTATTTTTTTGACAGAGAGACATGTTTATTATGTCTGGTTCTTATCGTGGCAAGTATTATTGTAACATTTTGTTTGTTTATTCAGAAAGAAGAAATATTAAGAGCAAAGAATAATCAGAAAAATAAAACATTTTGGCATCCTTTTAATATCTGTCAAATATCAGTCTTTCTATGTAATATAAATAAGAAATGATATATAGCTCAGTAGATTTCTCTAGACGTCTAATAGAGATCTATTATGAAATAAAAATAAAAAGCAAGTGTTATTATACTAGCTTAGTATAGTAATCTATAGATAATAAGCCATAAAGCCAAAATATTTCCATATATTTTTTTATCTCGAGACACTATAAAGTAAATGTTAAAAATCATTGAAATCATGAAACAATTGAGAAACCCAAGAACTTCTTCAATATCTTTTCAATTCCCCAAGTTGAAAAATATAAAAAGATCTCTCTAACTCTTAGCACAAAATGAGTTGAAGCAAATTGAGGCTAAAGTCGTTAAAAAACCATCTTCACACATCTCCTCACTATCATCTGAGTTCTCATTTTCCCAGAAGTGACTTAAAAATAAAATACATATGCATACACATACTATGGATCCAAATTCAAATATATCCTGAATTTTGGTGGAAGGAATGTATTTTTTCCTCCGTTATATTGTTCCTCTTGTATTCAAAATGCCCTATGGAAATAAAAATATTGCTTGCTCTACCTACTTAAAGTATGAAGAGGGTCATGATTAAATATTGTTTCTAATTATTAATGGATTTATGTTATTAAGATATTCTAAATTCTAGTTTTTTTTTTTCATAAGAGCTATTTATTAGGGTATTCACGGAAGCTTGAAACACCAACTAATAAGAATCTATTTACTGAAATGAAGTTTATATTTTTTCGGTTTCTTTTTCTTTATCTTGACAGCTAGATTTTTTGGTTTATTGCATTAACTTTTTTATCCATATCTAATTATGATACATATACACTTCAGAAAAAAATACAATGTAAAAGAACGAAAGCAATAAAAAGTTGAATGGATGAATACCTTCACAAACAATTTTTATGATGCTGCCAACATTTTAGGTGGGCGGTAATCTTTCACGGGAAAAGTTCGTTCAGTTTTCAAATATGTAGCCCAGTATTTCATCATAACGGCCAAACTAGTAAAGCATAAAATCTCATTTAACAGTTTTGATGAGGTGACTTGAAATTAATGCGAAAAAAAAATCCCTTTTTTTAATTTCTTATCATTTGGTATTATTAAAGCTCTCAGTAAAGGTTATAATGAATGTGATAGTGAGAAAATTATTGACTGGAGGTATATGTTATCAGGAATAATAATAAAAATAATAATAATAATAATAATAATAATAATAATAATAATAATAATAATAATAATAATAATAATAATAATAATAATAATGATGATTTTACCTCAAATTGCTCAAGCCAACGACGACACATAGATACAAGTTCTTTTATTATTATATATATAATATCTATTATTTGTCTACCTGATATTCTATATATGGTCAGATTCTGTAACAGTCCTTTTTAATTATTTGAATGGTTTTGTATTATGTAGCTATAATAATTTCATTTATAAGGAAATCAAGAAGAGAATGCAAAGGTGTAAATTGAAAAGAAGAAAGACCAATACAAATGGAAAGGAAAAAAAAACTGTTTTTTTTTAAATCCAAGTAGAGAAGTAATTTGATGGTTCTAGATATAAAATGGGCTTTAAATTGGCATTTATATACTAAAAGCACCTGAAAGAATCGAACCAGTTAATATATATATATATATATATATATATATATATATATATATATATATATATATATATATATATATATATATATATATTTGTGTATATATATATATATATATATATATATATATATATATATATATATAAATATATATATTTATATATATATATATATATATATATATATAAATATATATATATATATATATATATATATATATATATATATAAATATATATATATATATATATATATATATATATATATATATATATATATATATATATATATATATACATACTAATCTTTTCATTAATGCAAGGTTGGAAACCAAAGAATTTAAATTTATACGAAGGACGTAAAAGGAATTACTTGAGAGGTGGTATTGTCATTAAAAGGAAAAAAAAATACTAAATTAAATGGTTTAAACAATGTATGATGATAATGTTTCAGTAACAGATGCAAAAAGGAAGCAGAAGCAATCTTAACTAGAGAATCTTTTGATAACTTTCTGTTTTCATTTAACTGAAGCTACCTTAAAAAAAAAAGAAAAAAAATATTGATTTCCATTTTTCTATTATGGTAGCACTTCTGTCAAGAAGCCCCATCCTTTGTCTATGGCCTTTTATAGCCTCCGTAGTGATATACTAAAACATTTGCTCAACTCTTCCATATATGTGTGTGTGCGTGCGTGCATTTGTGTGTGTGTGTGTTGGCGTGCGTGTCTGTTAGGCAAAAGCGAAGGAATTTCTATTTTCTCCCCAAACAAGAGAATATTTGTCAATACAAACAAAAAGACTTATTTTGATTAGTCACCGAAAGATAGTTTTTATCCTTTCACTAATTACCAATGGTCATAATGTGCCATAACATATTTTTCAAACATATTTGAACGGTCAATAGGGACAGCATATTCTTCCAACAAAAGGAAATACACAACGATAAACTCATAGAACAAAAAATACCCTGGAACTCAGAAGAGAGTATTGGTGCAATCACTCCAAACCTTAACAAAGGCAAACTATCGTCTGACTTGAGTGAGGTGGTTCTGGTTATTTACTCGAGAGTTGTCGAAGCATCTCCACACGACTTCCCTCAAGTTCTTGTTCGGTCCAAAAACTTTTAGAAGTGGAATTTTCTATCAACACTACCTTCCTCTCTCTCTCTCTCTCTCTCTCTCTCTCTCTCTCTCTCTCTCTCTCTCTCTCTCTCTCTCTCTCTCTCTCAAAGTAGCTAGAAATATTTCTGTAACTTCACTGAAGTATTTATGATAATTTTTTTTTCTTTAAATATTACGTTGGCCAGTGCACCATCCACCGGTTGAGATACTACTGCCAGAGAGTTATAGAGTCATTTTCCCTTTGCATAGACATACATTGAACAGTCTGGCCTATCTTTTACACATTTGCCTCTGTCCTCATACACTTGATAACACTGAAATTAAAGAAAAAAAATCACTGAAGAGGTTAACTACTGTAGTATAATTGTTCAGTGGATACTTTCCTCATGTTAAGTGTAGAAATTTTTTTTAGCTATGATAAGCAGCTATTATAAGAGAAGGATACACCTAAATCAGACTATTGTTCTTTCGTCTTAGACAGTGCCAAGGCCACTGTACTATGGTCTTCCACTGCCTTGGGTTAGATTTCTCTTGCTTAACGGTACACTAGAGCACACTGTTCTATTTTATTTCTCTTCCTTTTTTTTTGTGAAGTTCTTTATAGTTTATATATGAAAAATTTATTCTAATTCTGTTGTTATTCTTAGAATATTTCATTTTATTTCTTAATTACTTTTCTTGCAGTTTATTTATTTCCTTATTTCCATTTCTCACTGGGCTATTTTCTCTTTTGGAGCCCTTGGACTTATATCATCTTGCTTTTTCAACTATGGTTGTAGCTTATCAAGTAATAATAATAATAATAATAATAATAATAATAATAGTAGTAGTAGTAGTAGTAGTAGTAGTAGTAGTAGTAGTAGTAGTAGTAGTAGTAGTAGTAGTAGTAGTAGTAGTAGTAGTAAAAAGTAAAGACAGATATCTTATAATATTTCGTTCAAGAAGAGAATGGCCCAAACAAATGTGAGCAACAAGAGCTTTTGATTTAATAAAAGGATGTTTCCAGCAGTGAACAAAATACTTTGGGAGAAGATATTGAGCTAGGAAAAGGAAGTTTTGAGTATTTTGTTTTTATGGAATAGAATTCTGTCCATAGAGAGAACAAAATAAAGATAATCTAAAAGGGAACAAAAGAAAAGTACCACATATAAATGAGAAAAGAGATGAATCGCCCTTATACGTCAAGTAGTAGTGAATATCAAAGACAACCGAGGTTTAGATTGCAATTGAAATGCATCAGTATAGTAACCTGATTGAGTGATCAGGGATTAGTCTTTTGGTAATAGCTTGAAAAAGGATATGTTCAAATTTTATAAGAGCGATTGTAGGATTCATATCAGTATAATGTTAAATAGTATACTAAGACAGGTGTTTTATAGAAATTTGGCGTATTAATGGATACATGGAGACTGGAAAAAGGATTCTAAACCTAATAGGATTTTTTTTTCTTTTATTATAGAGTAATGTGATAGAATGATTAAAAAAGGATTTGAGGGCATATGTTATGGCAGATAAGTTTTTTATGATGATGACAAAAGTCTTTTTAGAATAATTCGATAGGATACAAACTGGTTTTGTGTAAGATGTTCCAAAAGCAAATGGTACGGTGCGTCATGCCTCGGTGGCTCCTCAAAACCTTTACAGAAAAAGTTAGGTTGGAAATTCAATATTTGAAAGAATTTTCTTTATATAGGAAATGTACCAGTAATGTTGAAGGAAGCTGTTCGTTTTGAAACAAAAAGAGCACTAAATTATAAACCACTAAATTATTAATTGCAATAGCAAAAAAAAAGGCTGGAGAAAATATAATCAAGGGTATTGTTATTGATAACAGGATACCTCGTAGTTATAGAAATACAAATCAATTAGATAAGTTACTTTTTTATTCATATGATTATTTGCTAGTATATATAATGGATTTGTATAAAACGAGAAGTGAAATAGATGAAATTTAGATAAAAAAAAACAAGATGTGTGAAAAAGATGGAGAAATACTCAAAGATATTATCTATGAAGCCAATTTGGATAAGTATGAAGTGTCGATATTCAATACAAAATAAATAAAACTGACACATATGGTTAGCTTGCATATGTTATATGTGATATATGAAAAATTTAAAGATAATAAATATAAGTGTACGAAAAAGAAATTGTGATAATATCAGTTGTGAGAATTGAATAGACTCGGATGTTTAGGAATTATGTTCCTTAAAAAAAAAAAAATACACAGATGACACGTTGGTAAAAGGAGTATGAAATTAGAAATTATTAAAATAGGGAGAAGAGGAAGACCCAAACTTTGTCAGAGAGAATGATTCTTAATTTTCTATATGTGTGATTATCAAGGATTTCCAGTAGTAATCTGTTTTATTTCATTGAATTTTTCTTTTTCACTGCATCCTCAAGCTACAACTGTAAACCATATAAGGTAGAAAATATGGTAATTCACAAGAAGATAAAAAAATTAATAAAAAGCAGTAAACACAAAAGGAATAGGGAATTTTACCATTTTATTATTATTATTATTATTATTATTATTATTATTATTATTATTATTATTATTATTGTTATTATTATTATTATTACTAGCCAAGCTACAACCCTAGCTGGAAAAGCAAGATGCTATAAGCCCAAGGGTTCCAACAGGGAAAAATAGCCCAGTGAGGAAAGGAAATAAGGAAATAAATAAATGATGACAATAAATTAACAATATATCATTCTAAAAACAGTAAAAACGTCACAACAGATATGTCCTATATAAACTATTAACGTCAAAAACAGATATGTCATATATAAACTATAAATAGACTCATGTCCGCCTGGTCAACATAAAAGATTCAACAACCCGATTAGGAAGATCATTCCACAACTTGGTAACAGCTGGAATAAAACTTCTAGAATACTGTGTAGTATTGAGCCTCATGATGGAGAAGCCCTGGCTATTAGAATTAACTGCCTTCCTAGTATTATGAACAGGGTAGAATTGGCAATGTATATCTGAATGTAAAGGATGATCAGAGTTATGAAAAATCTTATGCAACATGCATAATGAACTAATTGAACGACGGTGCCAAAAGTTAATATCTAGATCAGGAATAAGAAATTCAACAGACCGAAAGTTTTTATCCAACAGATTAAGATGAGAATAAGCAGCTGAACACCAGACAGTAGAACAATACTCAAAACAAGGTGGAATGAAAGAATTAAAACACTTCTTCAAAATAGAATGATCACCGAAAATCTTGTAAAACTTTCTCAATAGGCAATTATTTTTATGGCAATTGAAGAAGACACAGACCTAATGTGTTTCTCAAAAGTAAATTTGCTGTCGAGAATCACACTTAAAATTTTAAAAGAGTCATACAAATTTAAAGAAACATTATCAATACTGAGATCCGGATGTTGAGGAGCCACCGTCCTTTACATACTTACAATCATACTTTGAGTTTTGTTAGGATTCAACTTCATACCCCATAATTTGCACCATGCACTAATTTTAGCTAGATATTTATTAAGGGATTCACCAACCCCAGATCTACATTCAGTGGATGGAATTGATGCAAAGAGAGTAGCATCATCTGCATATGCAACAAGCTTGTTTTCTAGGCCAAACCATGTGTATATAGTATGAAAAGTAATGGGCCAAGAACACTACCCTATGGAACACTGGATATCACATTCCTAAAAAAATCAATAATAATGCTAAGAAACGACCCACCCACTCCAAACTATTTCAGTTTGAAAACAAAGGCCTCATGATTAACACGGTCAAGTGCAGCACTAAAATCAAGGCCAATCATACGAACTTCATGACCACAATCAAGGGATTTCTGTACAGCATAGGAGATTGTAAAAAGGGCACCATATGCTCCAAGGCCTTTACGAACACCAAATTGCAATCTAGGGACTAGATGATTACCTTCAGTAAACCTATTAAGACGTTTTGCCAGAAGACGTTCAAAAACTTTAGATAATATGGGAGTTATGGAAATTGGGCGGTAATCAGTAGGACTTGAACTACAACAAACACATTTACATAGAGGAGAAACATTACCAATTCTCCAATAAGTGCTAAAAGCTCCTCTTCTTGCTAACTTGTGCAAAATAACAGATAACTTTGAAGCTAAGAAATCTGCTGTCTTTATAAAAAAACAAAGGGAAAATATCATTTGGGCCTACACCTCCATAAGCATCAAGGTCCATCAACAGAGTTTTATTCTCACGAGATCGAAAAGCTAAACTAGTTAGTTTAGCCTCAGGAAAACATGAATGAGGAAGTTCAAGTTTTTCATTACTCTTTTTACTGTCAAAAACATCAGCCAAAAGGGTTGCCTTTTCCTTTGGACAGTGAGTGACTGAGCCATCTGGTTTAAGTAAAGGAGGAACTGTTGCATGTACACCAAAGAGTGCAGATTTAAGGGTAGACCACCATTTATGTCCTGAGTTGTACCAGAAAGGGTTTCTTTCATGGTTAAATTGTACTCCTTTTCAGTGTAAGCATAAACTCTCTGAGCAAAAGCTCGCAGCTGAGTATGGTTGTTCCAGGTCAAATCTGATCTGTTACCCTTCCACAAGTGATAGGCCTCTTGCTTCTCGAAATAGGCACGTCTACAATCATCAGTAAACCATGGTTTGCTATCTTTTTTAGATATTGATTGATACAGAATACATGCCAAAATTTTTTACCATAAGAGGATTGATTACATTATGACACTTAAATTGCCATGGAATATTATGTTCTCCAAATTTTTTTTAAAAGACATCTTTAACTTTCCTGTTTTGAATGACTTTTCAAAATTAGAATATGAAGCTTTTGTATAGATAATAATTTTTTGGTTCAACGATGGCAAAAGAAACAAAATCAAAGGTTGTTATATATATATATATATATATATATATATATATATATATATATATATATATATATATATATATATATATATATATATATATATATATATATACATATATATATATATATATATATATATATATATATATATATATATATATATATATATATATATATATATATATATATATATATATATATTATGGTTTTTAGGATCCACTTTCGTGTAAGTATATTAAAATCATTTACAAAATAGTTGATACACAGAAAAATCAATGTTCCTGCAACAAGCAATTGTAAAGTTTGTAAAGTTGAAAACATATCAACGCATTTTAAATGCATTGCATATTTTCTATGATATTGAATCATTGAAGTAATTACAATGAAATATATATATATGATTACATTTGTAATTTTTATGATAAATGTAAGTCTGAATTATGTGTCTTTTTATTAGTTTATCACTGTCGGCAATTAAAGATTTTACTGTTTTATCAATTTACCTTGTTATGACTACAAAGTAAATGAAATTCTAACTCCTTTACCATTAGCCTTTTTTTTAAGTATTCGTTATTATGATAACTTTGCTTCGTTACAGACCCTACCATAGATGGTTTGATTGTCTTCACTGAAAATTTCTAATAGATTTCAACTTACCAGCTTTGATCAGGAAGATATTTATTTTTATGTACTAGAGGGCTCATTCCTTCCGGGTTTATTTTTCAAATCAATATTTTTTATTTTTTTATGAAACATTTTGAGAGGTAATTGAGATGTTCACTGATAATATATGTGATGATGTAAATTTCCCTCTCATTATTTAGGTGTTTATATCAGTTATGTGTTGTTATATTGAAATATGTAAGGAAATTCATGTGAGCTTTCAATGAATTTATATTCGTGGTTATATTAATATCATATTTAGGGAGACAAAAGATAGTTTACTTTTATGTTTATTAAATTTTCACATGGCATCTATTCAGATGTTTTTGGAATACCAGACTTTTTTTTTCTTTATTTCTAGGTAATTGAAATTTCTTCAATAAATCGATTTATCGATTTTTATTTTTTCTGGACTGGATATTATTTATTCTCTTAGAGGTAATACAGCATTTATGAATATTTCAATATTGAATTGTAAAGGAAATGTTAATATATATATATATATATATATATATATATATATATATATATATATATATATATATATATATATATATATATATATATATATATATATATATATATATATAGATACATAGAAATATATATATATATATATATATATATATATATATATATATATATATATTTAAATATATATAAATATATATATATATATATATATATATATATATATATATATATATATATACATATATATATATATATATATATATATATATATATATATATATATATATATATATACATATTTATTTGTTTATTTATTTATAAATATATATATATATATATATATATATATGTATGTATAATATATATATATATATATATATATATATATATATATATATATATATATATATATATGTATGAGTGTATATATATGTTATATTAGCCTTATGTGACCTAGTGAGCATGATTATGATATACAGTATATAATTTGATTAAGTTAACCTTTATCTATGTGGAAAATCATTATTGATAAAAGAATTTTGATATGGGCTACATGAAAGAATTGATCATCACTGTTATTGTTTATTATCGTCTAAAACGCAATACAATCAGTTAAAGTCTGCGAATAAAAAGTAGATGATCATCGTATTATTAAGGATCCCTCCAAAAACTCATATTCAAGTATATTTTGTATGTAATGGTCTGTTTTGTTATAATGCCAGTAAAATAATTTTGAGGTATCTAAGACCGAAAATTTATTTCTAATTTTTTTACCATGTTTTTCCTAAGCTTTATGTTATAGATTCACATTTTTATCGGTCATTTTTTAGCAATTTCTGCCTTCCATTATCCAAAAGAGCATATGCATATTTTTCATCCGGTTTCACAACTAGGAACTGAAGAATCCCATTGTATTGAAAATCTTTATATTGCTTTGGAGAGACTGGTCACAAAGCGTTTTTAAAAGCTTTGGTCATGGTAACAAAAGACTTTTATTCTGGAATTCTTCTTTCCACTTTTGCAAATTGCTTTCGTTGAAAAAAATACATTAAAAAAAGAAAGAAATATATCGAAATCTCGACTAAATGTTCTCTTTGAAAGCGAAAAGAACTATATTTTTCCTTTAAAATTTTCTAGAGGGTTCGTTTTACACACACACACACACACACACACACACACACACACACACACACATATATATATATATATATATATATATATATATATATATATATATATATATATATATATGTGTGTGTGTGTGTGTGTGTGTGTGTGTACATATACATATATGTGCGTGTAAGGATATCCGATGTATTTGTTTATATATAGGAAAAAAGTTCTCTACTATGTATTTGGATTTCTTAATATTTAGTCAAAAGTAAATATATACATATTGTTAAGGGAAGGACATCAATTTCAATTTTATAATATATTTCATCTGATGTTAACGAATATGTTCACAAGACTAATAATGTTAAATGATTATAGTAAATTAAATTCAAATAATATTAGAAAAATTGCTCATAATTCATAATTATACCAATTTTTTTTAATTTCTTTATATCAAAGAAAGAAAATATCTCATATGACTTATATACCTTCTTTAGGAGATTTGAAATTCAATTTATGGTCTTCTTGAAGCTATTGAAATTTGCATTTAATTCAAACAAAACATGGTGTAATTTAAGTCAAATTTCATTTGCTGAGTCTTCTTAATTTATAATCTATTCACTTATATGCAGGTTACATAATGAAATTTCCTTGAATCTTTTGGTGTCTCTTACCCTATTTTGAATAATAATAATACATTATACTTATTTAAAAGTATTCGATACCTAGTTCAGATACAAATTTTATATTTCAGTTACATATCATTATCATATTTTTTTAATTCTTATATTTCATATGGATACATGTAGACGCCAAATACATTAGATAAATTTTCTGCTTCGAAATTTAGGCAGTAAATTACATTTAAAAAAGAACTTTTGTGTTTAGAGAGAGCAAAAAATTAGACAAACCTAAGTTTCTTCAAGTAGATGAATATATTATTGTCCTTATTTCCTAATATTTTGAAGAATATAACAAACCAAATTTTTCATTGCTCACTGCTGCTACCGGAAAATTCTAAAACCTATTGTTTACTTGTGATTTTTAAAATGCTTGGCCAACCTGTGGTATTTTTTTTTTTTTTGGGGGGGGGGGGTGGTTGTTATAAGCTAAAAGATATCTTTTTTACTAATTGTTAATTGATATTCACATTACTCAACCACTATTTTAGAAGTACTGAATTTTAACCTTGACCTTGAAAATACTTTTTTATATAGTTTAATTACAATTTGGCACACGATAAGATTCCTTCCCAGATAAGCTATATGGGATTAAAGAAGGCAAATTTAATGCAGAACAAGGCTTAAATTTTAGATATCATTCCAAATATTGTACAGATCTATAGTCTATCATGTTCTAATTATATATTTGACTGCGTATTCTGAGACTGTTCTTGTCCATCTTATTAGTTCATGATAATTTTCTATTTCAGTTAACATCTACACTTAGAAGAAGTATTTTTTATTTATTTATTTATTTTTTTTCAATTTAATTTTTTTTACAATAGTCAGTATAGGTGGACCTAACAGCAATTCTGGTAAGTTTTCATTGGCGTCAGTTGAAAAAAAAATTCATTTATCTATAATAATGAATACCTTGTATTGTTTTTCATAATTGAATCAACATTATTTTAGTTTATCGGTTTGTCTTTTTTGACATAGTATTTATCTGCTTGGTTATTAGGTATATTTTTGTCCCTACAATTAAAAGAAATTGTATAGACAATGTTTGTCAAGAATTTTAAACATTCACTATCGATAAATTCAGCATCTTCATTAAAACTTCCAAAATTTTAATAAGTGAAAATAATAAATATCACATTATAGCAGACTTTCATGGTTTGATCAACAAATGATTACTGGTAAATAATAAAGTTAAATTTAAATTACCAATCGATAAATAAAATTGCATATGATCTGATTAAGATTAATCTAACAAATAAGAATAATAGTTCAGAGAACAAGCTTCAAGAAATTACATTGCCTGATAATAATTGTATGCGAAGTAAGACTTCAACTCCCACTAAGGATGGTGAATTTATAGAACCACCCATTTAAAAAAAAATGGGACCTTATTCCCCTTATCGGTTCATTTATTCGATATACTGATTGAATATTCTTTGTTACGTTTAGACAAGGACACTGACCGATCCTACCAGCTACCAGTGCATCGGCTGTGATAATCAAGATATTTATCTATATAATTAAAATATACTTTTTGAATGTATTTATGAAATTATATCTTTATATAAAAAGTTATACAAGTAGGACAAAATCAGCACTAATAAATCTTGGGATTTTGGTTTTAAATCTGCACTTATTTGTTCCATCTAGGTTATAAGCAATATCATGTTCGAATCATTACCTTAAGGATCATATAACGGCAAATGAAAATGATCATCAAAGAGAGGTAAAATATGAAGTGCCTATGCCCACCGAAATACCTAAAATAAGAAATGAATGACACACAAATACTCGCAAAATACATATGCGTATCGTTATATAATTCAAAACACTGCGAATTCTGTCTCGTTTGATTTTTTACGTTGATGGAAGTATATTGCAAAATGTCTGAACTCAACATCCATTTTCAGCCCCTCCACAAATTTTGGCAAAAAAATGTGAAGGTTTGTAAATCTGAAAACTCGGCATGAAAGAATCGGTCGACATGAGTGTTTTTTTTTTTTTTTCAGAAACAAATTTAGTTTATGATAAAATTATAGGTTTTTCCTATGCAGAAAGGAAAGCGATGAGCATTCTAAATATGTATGACATTTTAGCCTATATTTGCAAAAAATATCTACCTTTCAAATAAGGAAATTGAAAAAGAGAATATATTAGGTAAAGATGGAAATTATAAGCGTAGCAACTTTAAAAAAAGAACTGACTGAATATGATGGAATATATGTCTAGATTGACGACTACGACCATGTTGAAAAGGCACAAAAAGAAAAAGTATATTATTTCCTTCCACTTGCCCAAGACTATAATGATACACGTTTTGTGTGTTAATGACCCATGAATAGAGTGGGGTTCGACATAAAAGTCTGCCCCCTTACCATTTTCCTCTCAATGACTTTCAGCTGGTATGGACGTGGAACATTTTCCAACAGCTTCATGAAATTAAAGACACAACTAAAAAGAAAATTTAAAGAAATTAGGATCATTGAATATGAATGAAATTGAAATGACATTCGATATATCTTTGATAGCCCGCAGTACTATCTCTATCGAGTTTACTGTAATATGTTCTCGTGATTATTTCGATCGAAATGTATGAATAAAGAAAAATAATTATTCTGACAATAATTATTCAAGACGGTTTTGTAACGTTGCATTGAAATGTGCATTATTCGTTTGAAAGTATTGATATCTTAAGAAAAAAAATCATGGTTTTCTTATGACTATCATTTTACTAGATATAGTAAACCATAGTAAAAACAATTATCATAATTCCTTCATAGAAATAATTATAGTATCTGTTATGTCTGTACCTCTATGATATTTATTGAAAGATGGGTAATGTTCGTAATTTTCTTTATTCTTCATTACTTCTCCCACAAAAAATTAGTGACAGGATATTTTTTTTTTTTTTCAGATTTTACTTTATTTTTCTTTATTGTCTTCTTCAGCTGTTTCTTCTGTTCTCTATTGCAAGGACCTTTGCTTGTATGCTTTATTGAACTAATTATACTTAAATTTGTTTTTTTAGAGGATTAGAGAGTAAATTTAAACTAAACAAAAGTAATACTTCTTGAAGCAGCTCTTAATTTGTAATTTTTTTACTCATTCTAGAATTTACAGCTGAAATAAACTCTCTGCTTATAAAATATTCTGCATTAGTTATTTATAACTGTATTGTGAGGGTTTTAATCTTCTGTTCAAAGCCCAAAGTGCTCTCAGCATAAACCAGAGTGACCCAGACTACCAAAGTGTAGGAGTTGAAACCAAAGGAACAAATGTGTGTTTATTTAAATAAAGAAAAGATAAACTGATTGAAGGGATACATAACTTTAGCATTATGCATGGAAATTCTCCTGACGGTGTACAACTTCACGGGTGACGAAGGCGGCTTTCCAAGTAGATGAGTAGCAGTAGTTAATTGGTAGGGCTAGTTCCCACCTGAGCTAGTATAATGAATAGGCTGGCCGCCGTTCTAAATGATTGATAGGACTGCGTGAGAACAACGAGGTATGGATTCCAGCTTGAGCTTGACTTGGAAGAACAAAAACGTAGGTTCTGGTTTTCTGGATGACTACTATGACGAAGTAGCTGCTTGCTGTTTGGCTTTCAACATCGATGGGGATATGGATTGGTCACTCCCACTGTTGCCTGAGGAGGAAACTGGGATTAGCAAAACTGAAATGGCTCGAATTTTATTATGAGAGCTATTGTCCTGAGAATTTGAAGGCCACCAGTAAGTATAGGAGAACTCGCACTAAACACTAAATATCTAAAAATTGCTAACCTTAGACAATAATGGAATGGCAAATAATAATGCAAGTAATAGTAAATTAAATGCGAGATTCGAGTAATAGTAAATTACCCAGGCTTAAATAATCAGTAACTAAAATATACCATAGTTATAAGTTCACAATAGTACAGAGTAAATATTTTTTTTCATAATTACACACTGATGCTGGAACAACGATACACACCTTATTTGCGTGATCCTTCAGGTGAGATAGCAAACAGGATACTAAAAGTCATTTAGAAAATTCGAGTGAGGGAGACTGGCACGGGTGGGTGGCTTTCCTCCTCTGGTTCATGATTGGTAGTAAGTGGAGGTGTGCAGCCTTCCTATTGGCAGCGGCACCTCGGCTATAGAGGTTTGAAGTTATAAAGTTTTGACTTACATATATGACAATTCAGGATCAAATCCTTTACATGTTTACATGATGAAGAACAGAGATTTTTAATTTTTCCATTATAAGGGAAAGTAGGATATTTAAACCACACTGGTTTTGCAGAAAATAAGGTTTGATTATATGTTATTTACAAATTACATGGTATGGATACTCGATAAATAATTTCTCTATAATCTTTCAGATATTTCTAAAACTGATATAAAAAATGCTTCTGGACTCTAAACTAAACGTTAGATTTCTTCCTGAATCTCCCCATAATGGAGTAAGAACATGTTTCATTTACTTTCTTTAGAAAAAAAGAAATATTACAATTAGTTTTATACGCAAATGTTATTCTTTTCTTGTAGGAGTACTGCTAATTATATTTGGATAATCCTTAAAACATTTTCACAAAATAGTCAGTGGAAAGAATCTATAACTTAATACCATGAAAAAAGATAAAACTATTAGCAAATATTATCAGGAAATATGCACCTGATTTAACAGTATATTTTTAACCCCAAAAACAAATCCCCAAAACCTAATATTGTGACAGAACACATGACGCGTGAAACAGGAATTCGAGTGGAATTCATAATCAAAATGGATTTGTTAACTATAAATTTCAACTCAGGTTTTTCTCTGTTAATGCTAGGTACATAGGTTTTAGTATGCGAACAGTAGGTAAAAAAAGATTGAATAGAATTTAACAAAACCATTTTAGTCATGTTTTTCTTTCCTGTGACTCCATCTAATATTAAAGAATCCTTATAACATAGATTTTATAAAAAAAAAAAATAGCATTGATTTTGTTGTATTAGGAATAAAATATCTAAAACAAATATAAAAGTTTTATTCTACTTTCTTAGAGAGAGAGAGAGAGAGAGAGAGAGAGAGAGAGAGAGAGAGAGAGAGAGAGAGAGAGAGAGAGAGAGAGAACAAGTTAATCATCATGAAATAAACGTCTTTACGTATGAAGATTGAATAATCCAGACTATATTGCCCTATATATTTGGTAGTTTCAAAACGAGATCTACAAGTCAATATATTCTGAAATGTAAATGTTTTAATTGAATGCACTATGGTTTTCTTTCGCCTACAGAGTTGAAATACTTCCCTTTTTACCAAATTTTTGTCGAAAAAGTTAATTTCTTTCTCATAGACCTGATCAAGATTCTTGAGGACCCACAATAAGAGGGCTACTACTTTTAAGAGTGTAAATATTTTCTTGATCTATAGTTATTAGTATTAGTGGGGCAGCATAGCTAACCTATTGTGCATTTTGTGATACAAGCACCAAATTTGGCACAAATGTACATTGACATATGGCGAACATTTTCAGATATTGAGCCACTCGGAATTTTCTATTCTTGTCCGCCATATTGGAATTCAAAATGGCCGCTATTTGAAATCTACATTTGCGCTTATCTGTGGATCTAAAATTGCTATTGACTCGATTCTGGTGACGAAATGTAGGTTTTGAGGGGGAAGGAATCCAATGGTTACAATCTGCATTGCGTATTTTTTACCACTGAGCCGCCATATTGGATTTCAAAATGGCCGCCATTTGAAATCTTCATTTTTTATTATCAGTGGGTCTAATGCTGCTTTTGACTCGATTCTGGTGTCTAACTGTACTAGATCATACCCACTATGCTAGGTGGATACCAGTGCACCTGAAGGACATGGCCGAGCTAACTACCAAACACCCAAACGTAGGCAGAAAATTCAGCGAAGGTCACTTCACAGTTAAAAATACGCAGAGGGTGTTCTCTTCAATCCCGCCTGACCAGGCACATGAGCAGAATAATGCCTGCATCAAAGGAGACGGTGGAGCAGTTGGGCTTACTGACAACCCTAGTGCCCTTCGTCACTGGATGGTTGCAGGACCAGAAGTTGCTAGGGTGATCGAAGAATTCCAAGACGGGAACCAATACTGTAGACGGCAAACATTAGACACACGCCATCATGATCAGACTCCAAGTCAACAGGCCTCATTTGTGAGAGATGTCTGCTCTCTTGTTGGGTAACCCATTCGAGGAGGAGAGCCAGGATCTAGTCATACTGGATTCAAAGGACATTGCAGGTCCTGCTACCGTGGAGACCGTGATGAATGCCAAGAAGATTGGCCAAGAGCAGTTCGAGGCTTTCACCAGAGAGTGTCTGTTGGACAGAACAAAGGCAGTGGACGACCCCATACCTCGTAACAAGCTGAAGGTATTCAGCCCTTCAACTCCAAGAAGCCAGAGCAAAGGTCAGCAACAGCTTATCTCTGTCAAAAATGACCGTGAACTCTTCGCACGCCTGTACATTGGCTGCCAGACGAGGGATGGAAACCTAGAGGAGTTCTTTCGTCAAGAGAACCAGGCATGTCCTCCTGCACTGTCCGATGGTGGAAACCTCTTCACTGGTACCAAGAGTGATCTCATCACATGTTTGGAAAAAATCTCCGATGCTAAGACAGATACACCTGTCACTACCTGTATAGTGCTTGATGGAGCAGCTATCGTCCAGATGCTGAAGCCGGCTGCATCAAAGACCTTTGAAGAGTACGCACATCAGATCTTCATTCCATATATATCTGCTAAGCTGCAAACAGTGTCATGCCTGGATCTGATCTGGGATACTTATCTTGCTGATTCACTGAAAGGTAGTACACGTGCAAAGCGGGGACCGGGCGTCCGGAGACGTGTGGTGGCTGCCGCATCCATACCAGGAAACTGGCAGAACTTCCTACGAGTGGGCAGCAACAAGACCGAGCTGTTGAAGTTTCTCTCAACAGCTCTCTGGGAATGGTTTGACCAGGAGGACAAGCAACTCGTCATTACTGATGGAGAGGCAGTGCTCAGCAAGCCACTACTACCAGATCTGACTTCACTCGATCCATGCAACCATGAAGAGGCTGACAGTCGGAGGTTGCTGCATGCATCTCACGCAGCTAAGCACGGACACCATTCAATAGTCATCCGGACTGTAGACACCGATGTTGTGGTGCTGGCAGTATCCGTGGTACAGGAATTGCAACCAGAAGACAAACTATGGCAGGCATTCGGAACAGGCCGAAGTTTCCGATACCTAGCAGCACATGAAATAGCAGCTGGACTGGGACCAGAGAAGGCTCGTGCACTGCCAATGTTCCACACTCTAACTGGATGCGATACTGTGTCAAGCTTTGCTAGACATGGCAAGAAGACCGCATGGGCAGTCTGGACAGTACTGCCAGAGTTAAGTGAGGCGCTGATGCAGCTGTCTTCCCCACCAAGTGACATACCAAATGATGCAATGTGTATCATCGAGAGGTTCGTGATCCTGTTGTATGATCGAACCAGCAAATGCACGGACATTGACAAGGCCAGGAGGAAACTCTTCGCAAGGAAGAACAATGTGCAGCTGATCCCTCCAACGAAGGCAGCTTTAGAGGAACATGTCAAGAGAGCAGTATATCAAGGTGGATATGTGTGGGGTCTGTTACTGCTGCCAGCACCAGAACTCCCACCACCAACAAACTGGGGTTGGTCAATGACTGGAGGACAATACACACCATACTGGACCAGGCTACCTGAGGCAGCTCACACCTGCCTTGAGCTGGTTTCTTGCAAGTGCCAGAAAGGGTGTCTGAGACGCTGCAAGTGCAAGAAGGATGCCCTTAAGTGCACAGCCCTCTGTGTGTGTGAAGGGGACTGCACATGAAGATGAGTCCACAACATTCATTTACTTGTGGCAGTGCTGAACTGGTTAACATGAGATGGTTTATGTACACATATCTTCAGTACCGATGTATACCTAGCCTCAAATACAAGACCATTGTAGAATGTCAGTACACACCCAACCTTATATATTACACCATAGCATGTCAGAATTTTAACTAAGATATTTAAGACATGACCTAAGACATGTATCAAAATTATAAAACTCAAAATTAGTTGATGAAGTAAGTCGATATTTATTTAGAGTTTTACAGGGAAAGCTAGTTTTGAGAAGTTTACGTTGTTTTGTGTTAATGTTCACACTATTTTGTGGATATTCAGACGTAACCCCGAATTGATCATTTTGTGATATTGATTGAAGAAATGGAGAAAATTAATCATATATGAAAGGTGCCATATCAAATCTAGAACAACACATAATCTAATCAATAACAAACAATTTTTACTTCACAGACTTTGAGTAAAATGTTGTCTTGTCAAAAATACATGATGATGAATATTCATCTCTCATGAATTAAGTGGAGTACTGTAACAAAGTATGTCATTTTGAAAAATGGATATTGTCATGTACTGTAAAAATATTTGACCCAGAGGTAATCGCACATGTAGAATTCAAGTTGCGGCCATTTTGAAATCTAATATGTTGGCTAATTCATAAAGATACACAATGCAGATTGTAACCATTGGATTCCTTTCCTCCCAAAACATACATTTGGACACCAGAATCGAGTCAATAGCAGCATTAAACCCAAAGATAATCGAAAATGTAGATTTCAAATGGCGGCCATTTTGAAATCCAATATGGCGGCTCATTGGTACAAAATATGCGATGCAGATAGTTACCATTAGATTCCTTGCCCCCCCAAAACATACATTTAGACACCAGAATCGAGTCAATAGCATCATTAGACCCAAAGATAATCGAAAATGTTGATTTCAAATGGTGGCCATTTTGAATTCCAATATGGCAGACATGACGGAAGAGTTCCGAGTGGCTCAATATCTGAAAATGTTCGCCATATATCAATGTACATTTGTGCCAAATTTGATGCTTGTATCACAAAATGCACAATCCTTTTGAAATTTCGAGCTAAACCGCCCCATTATATAGACATTTCTGTGATTTAAAATTTAATTCTCTATAAAAAAAAATCATTATTGGTTATTTTCCAGTGCAAAAGTGGAAAAATACTGAATATTAAAACATTCACAGCCTCAGTTTATTCAATATTTTTGTTCAAGTCCCTTGTTGGGTATCGATTGCTAATTTCTTAATATTCATTCTATTATATGAATATCAATAATAATGTTAGTATTCATCTCTAAAGTTAATATTTTTTTTTCTTTTTTTTTGGCAAGATTTGTCGATTTTTCATCACCTTACTGCCGTCACCATTTTAGAAAAAGCAGAACCATGAGGAAAGGTTCCTACAGCAATAAATAAATAATCTTGTTCGGACAAAGAGGTCATCGTCTTAATCCTTGCAGTCAGTATTTTTATTAAATTTTTTATTTTATTTTTTATTTATCTATTTTTTTTTTTTTTTAAGAAATCGAGCATCAAGGATATCCCTAATTATGATACTGGTCGACATATGCCGTACTTTTTTATGGGTTAACACGAAGTCCAGATACCATAAAGAATTTGTCCAAGAATCTTCTGTAGCGTGATTGAAATAGGTGTTTTATAATGTAACTAATTTGGACGCAGAGTTATAGAAAAAAAAAATCCTAATGTGGAAATGACTGTTCATTGTAACTAGCTCCGCTCATACATGGGTATATAAACTTCAAGAAGAGACTGTCCAAAAGAGGTAGGACAGGACAGAGGACAAGAGAGGAAGTATGTCTGAACCAGATTGGTACCACTCCCTGATGAGATATTTACAAGAGAAGATCAGATTTTTTCGTCTTTCCCTTCAGACGACAAACACCCATCTCTAAAATCTTGATAAGACTAAAAAGAAGAGACAAATAGAAACAGCCCGCTCTCCGTACTTGAAATGAGAAGTAGCCAACACTTCCTGCAGCCTGACCTTAATTCTACTTTATTACTGAATTCTTGGAGAAGGCTTCTGATGTCCTATCTTGATCAAACACTTTCTGTGACGTCATCAAATCCAAAGTCATCTTGCTATTTCTAACTCACTTCAGCAGCTTTTTTGCGGCATAATTAAGTCTGATGCTTCTGTAC
>NC_090726.1:172711424-172716424 GCF_036898095.1 Palaemon carinicauda
TCTCTCTCTCTCTCTCTCTCTCTCTCTCTCTCTCTCTCTCATTTCTACTTTCTACTGCAATGATTATTACTATCAATACCGAATTTGTAATCATTGCTACTAGGACAAAAGCCCTAGTGGGGTTACTACTAACTTGTAAAATATTAAAGAAAACTATTAAAGAGATGAACTTTATTTTTATTTTGTTTAGATAAGTGACAAATTTAATCATATACGTAACAAATGAACTATAAACAAACAGGTTAACCTAGTCAACAACAAAAAAACCATTGCCTCAACTTTAAATTGATAAAGAATACTCTGATTGATATATCGTATTTGAAAGATCATTTTACAATCTATTATAGGACCTTATGAAAGAAAAGCTAAGAGCATTAGTATGAGGAGGATTGTATAGGCTAAGGAGATATTAAAGTTAACGATAGTCAGAAATATAGAAACCATATATCTTGCACTGTGGACAGATAACTGATTTCCTGCATGTACTATTAAAACTTTGTTTCGCCAAAGATTTACGAAGTTTTTTATATCACATTTTACTCTTGGGGGGGAGGGGGTGATATCATCACGTAACAAATACAAAATACGTTGGCCATACGCACACTTTATTATTCTGATTCTGGTATTATTATTATTATTATTATTATTATTATTATTATTATTATTATTATTATTATTATTATTATTATTATTATTATTATTATTATTATTATTATTATTATTATTATAAGCTACGCTATAATCCATGTTATAAAAACAAGAGTCTTTAAGCCCAAGGGCTCCAACCTAAAAAAATAGCCTAGTGAAGAAAAGAAACCATAAAATAATTAATATATAAGAGAATAATAAACAATCATGATAAAATATATTAAAAAAAAATATCTCCGATCCCATACTTCTTAGTTACCTCCATTGAGAACCTCTCCCAGATACTCTGCTAACTAAAAAGCCACATCAAATCATCTATTTCCACGGAAGTATAAAAAAAAATTAAAACAAATAGTAAATATTTTTGCTTTATTTAATAGTAGGGAGCCTAACCTTATTGCCTTATTGCTCTATTCTATGTTTGGGTTCCCAGGTCCTTCAGTGTGAGGCACCTCGTATATCCACCAGAGAGTTGCTAATGCATCTTCCGGTGTATTTTGCATCTTCCAGTCTTGGATGATTTGGGATGCATCTTAGGTATTTATCGAGCTTATTCTTAAACATATCTACGCTCACTCCTGATATGTTTCTTAGATGAGCTGGCAGCGCATTAAATAGTCACTGCATTATCGATGCTGGTGCGTAGTAGAGTAATGTCCTGTGAGCCTTCCTTAGTTTTCCTGGTATAGTTTTGGGCACTATTAATCTACCTTGGCTTACTCTTTCAGATATTTTTAGCTTCATGATAATTTCAGTAACTCCTTCAATTTTCTTCCATGCTTGTATTAACATGTAGCATCCCTTCTCCTTTCTTGACTGTAGAATTTTAAAAATTGCAGTCTTTCCCAGTAGTCAAGGTCCTTAACTTCTATTCAAGCAGTAAAGGACCTTTGTACACTCTCTATTTGTGCAATATCCTTTCGGTATTGTGGGTACCATATCACATTGCAGTACTCGAGTTTACTACGTACATAAGTTTTGTAAAGCATAATCATGTGTTCAGGTTTTCTTGTTTTAAAGTGTCTGAATAACATTGCCAATTTTGCTTTACATTTAGCCAACAGTGTTGCTATTTGGACGTTGCATAACATATTACTATTTAACCTTATACCGAGGTCTTTAATTGCTTTCTTGTTTGTGATTGTCTCGTTATTAGGTCCCCTGTATGCATATACCACTCCTTCTTTGTTTCCATAAATTATTAATTCGAATTTATCGGAGTTAAATACCATCCTATTTATCTCCCCCCCCCCCCCCATTCATATATTTTGTTTAGATCTCTTTGTAATGAGTTCCTATCTTCTATTTTTATTCTTGTGTTATCGGCTAAACTTCTCACTACAGTCTTTAACATTTTAGTCTATGTCTGAGATCATAATAACAAACAGCAGTGCAGTTAATACCGTACTCTGTGGCACGCCAGATATTACCTGATTTTCATCTGATTTCTCGTCATTTGCAACCACTATCTGTTTTCTGTTTTGCAGGAATTCCTTTACCCATTTTCCTATCTTTCCCACATTATTAGGCTTTCTCATGTTTTCTCTAATATATTGTGGTTTACCTTGTCAAAGGCTTTTGCAAAATCTAGATAAAACACATCTGTGTCTTTTTCATTTATCATATTTTTGTATGTTTTCATAGTGTGCTATCAGTTGGGTTTGTGTACTTTTTCCAGGCACAAAAGGGTATTCACCTATATTGAAAAAAATATTTTTAACCAAATGATTCATTATTTTCTTTTTTATTACGCTTTTCATACACTTTCATAATATGGGATGTTACACTAACAGGTCTATAATTGTTTGCCTCTAGTCTTGATCAACTTTTGAAAATAGGGGTTACATATGCTAATTTATGTTTAACATATATCTCGCTCATATCTACACTTTGTCTTTGCAGTATTACAAGTGGCTTCGCGATAGCGTGTGGAGTTTTCTTTAACAAAATCGCTGGAACTCCATCTGGCCAGGCCACCGATCCCATTTTAGTTTCGCTTATAGCCTGCACATTATCTACTTCATTAATATCTATATCCGTTAGATAATAAACATTTTCATCTATCATGTCTGTTTCATTATTCTCATTGGCAATTCTTGGCGTGAACTCACTATTATATTTTTCTGCTAATATGTTGCATATTTCCTTTTTTTATTCGTTAACCGGGTTTCAATTCTTAGAGGGGCTATTTCTAATTCCCCTCTATTCATCTTTTTTTTGCATAGGAGTAGAGTACTTTGGTTTTTTTTTTTATATTTTGAAGTGTCCTTTCTTCTACGTCCCTTTTTTTTCATTCTCTTTCGATTGTATAATATTTCGTTCTTCATTTTCCATCTTACTTTTATTTGCATAATTTTCCATATTTTTTTTTCTTTTGTAAGATTTTTCTTCCACTTTCTAATTTTCTGAAATGAGATCCTTCTGTCTCTTGGTATGTATGTCTGATGTTTAGTTTTTTTTTTCGGTAGATATTTTTCAACAATTTTCTCCAGTATTTTGTACAGTATATCCGTATTTACTTGTATATTATCACTTACGAATACATTTTCCCAATCTTTGTTCAATTCTTCATTTATTTCTGACCATTTTATATTCTTACTATAGAAATTACATTTACCATATCCTTCCCATCGTTTTGTGCTTTGTTTATCTCTGCGTTCATGCTTCGGAATGGACTATTAATTCTATGATATTATGGTCTGATATTCCCGTGTTATACACTATTATTTCTTTAACATAATTCACCTCATTCACAAATACTAAATCTAGGACATTGTCCTTTCTTGTTGGAATGTGGTTTATTTGTTGCATATTAAGTTCTAATAGCATATCTTGAAGCTTCTCAAATTGCCTCTTCTCTTCTGCGCTACTATTATTCTCTTTTTTATATGTATATATATAACCACTTTCTTCTATCTGTTCTTTCCAATCCACGAAAGGAAAGTTAAAATCTCCGGATAGGAGTATATTCCAGTCTTTATGGTTTCTACATATATCATCTATTTGTTCTATCATTATGTCAAACTCCTTAGTATTTGGGTGTCTGTAGACTACAATATTCAGAGAGAGAGAGAGAGAGAGAGAGAGAGAGAGAGAGAGGGGGGGGGGGGGTTAGCCATATTCATCAATTAGTTTTTTAATTGGTGAATATTATTGAAAATAAAAATTCAATTATTCAATGTAAATTAGATCATGATTGTTTATTGTTCTTCACTGATAGAAACTCACAGTTTCAGAGACTTGATATGTGATTGATTTATTTTTCAATTACTGTACAGTATATCGACTAGACTTATTTTCAAGTAGTTGGTGCTATTTCCCTCAAGTTGTCTGAACCAAGTCCTTTATCAAAATGTGTATTAGAGATAACATTTTATTTTCCTGACATTTGTTACATTGATTTGAAATGTATTTACTAAGATTTAATTTTATTTGAAATATGTATAAAATATAAACCAAGAACTTTATTAAATAATTCAATAAATACACATATACATTTTATACGATTGTATATATCATTTGTTTCTAGGCGTTTGAGGATAAACTGTTATCTTATGAAAGAAAAACATCAGTTTTATCAACTTTTGTATTTTTAAAAAGTGATATATGAACCCTTTCCAGAAGATGGAACATACACCAAAATATTATGGTATCGATTGTGTAATTTATGTCTACGACGTCTATTGATAATACTCTAATAAAACATTAATTTTCATCATAAGCTAACCTTTAATTTAAAAAAAAAAATTTATATCCAAAACCTGATATTTACATCTGCTCGACAAAAAGAGCAGGTCAAGTAGTGTCTATGAACACGAAACTCCTCAACGAATAAACTTCTCTTTTATTACACCCAGTCATGCCAAAGCGCCATTCCATATTTTGGAGAAGCAGGAATATTCCCACTGGATTTTTGCAGCCTTTTCTCAAAATATGCTGGGCCATTTACAGTTATTTTTTTCTCTTATTTTGCTTGTACCTGCTGGCTGCCTAGAAATTATATATACATCTATATATATATATATATATATATATATACATATATAAATATATATATATATATATATATATATATATATATATTAATACCGTGTATATATATATATATATATATATGTTGCATCACAAATGTCTTTTTCATTCTGTTTATCATATATATTGTGTTATTCAAATGCAAACATCTTGTAAATTGTTGGGAAAACATAATAGTATAGCCACAGGTAAATATTCATTGTGTAATTTTGAAATATGCTCTCTCTTATTTTCTGTAAATAATCATGCTATTTTAGTACTAGAGACTCTAACTGAACATATTATTAAACATATCATCATTTAAAATTAATCATTAAGTT
>NC_090726.1:172726424-172736424 GCF_036898095.1 Palaemon carinicauda
TTATCTGTGCAGCCTAAATTTCCATTAAATTATATGGTCTTGATGAATATGAGAATGTATTCTTCTTTGTTTCCAGAAAACATTGGCTATCAGAAGGATGGCAGATTAGAAAAAAAAAAACATGAAATATAAATAATTAAAAGAATCAAGCAGTTAGACATTGCATTTAGGCTTTTGAAACAGGGGAAACATTTGAAGTCTGTTGGCAAAATGAATGTAAGAACATCATTCCAAACAAGAATGAAATTTCAATATACCGTAATACCGAAGCAATGTTGAGGAAAGAAGCCTAATTGAAAGTATTTATAAAGGTAGAGGAGTCAGAAAATTTTAGAAGAAAATATCAGGGTATAGAAACATTATAGACACGAGACTTTGATTATCTGTTGAAACCGAGGTGTCAATATATGCATGGGTTATCATATCCCTAATTCTTCATATAGGTAACAAAAGGGTATTGATTGTGCCTAATGGAGTGATTTTGCAGTTTTGAGCCCACCAAATAGCATAGCGTGTAATGAGTCATAAGATTTAATAAAATGGAAATGCAAATAAAGAGGTAAACAGGATAGAATATATGGAAGCCTATATCTGAATGTGTTGACTTGGTTTGGACATAAGGATGAGAAGAAAAAATGGAATAGAAAAAACTTAACCAATACTCCACTATACCCTTAAAACTAAAAAAAAAAATAATATTATGAAACTATCTTAGAACTCTATTCAAATAAAGTACATATAATATCCAGAAGATATTATTAAATGGGATTGAAATAAGAATATTTCATATGAATAATATATAAAAAATATTTTGCAAAATAACATTGAAAGACAATATTGAATGTTGACAAAGTAAATATGTTACACATATAGGGTATTGAGAGATGCTTCAAGAGATTTGTTATCGAGCAAGTCTACTTTGAAAACTGATATTGAATAGAATTGATAATAAAGGTATAAGTTGAATAACAAAATTTGTGAAATACTTTCCTTGATTTCTCCAAATTGAGATCTATTATGAATAATAACACTAGATATTATTGGAAAATAGGAATAAATTTTAGAAGAAAATTAATTACTAAATACATTTAGAAAAGTTCCAAATTTAAAAATTATATGGCAAAATAACATTGCATTTTATTTGAAAGAAATTTAATCAGTAACTATAATAAATTTAAGAAATATTTCAAAAATCAATAAAATAAATTGAAATTCAAATATGACATTGAAAATATCTTAAAATGAAATATATAAATTATTTATAATATTCAAATGTTTGTTAAACTATATTATAAAAAGGAATACTTTCAGAAATTTAATTAAAGCTTAGGTCGAAATATGTTAATGTAATATTACACCATTATAATCCCAAATAGATTTTATTAATTTAGGGTAATTTTGGTTGTCTAGTATGAGGTATACCAAATCTAGATTGTCCAAGTTCTTCCAAGGGCTCGATGGGAAAGGTACTTCTTTTTCTGTTTGCAACTAGAATAAGAATGATTTAGTATAGTATTCATAAAGGTAGCATCCAAGTGGACACCGACATAATGCAAATCATGATGTGAATTACCGACTAGGAAATTGCAATGTGTTTGGCCTAATCTGCAGGCTACTGTTCTCTAAGATTATGTGCATATGTAAATTCATCTTGATGAGCTAGTTAGTAATTACAGTTAATGACCTAATATGTCCTGGTGTAGTAATCACGTGACATTTCTATTCTTTTGGTTCACATACGATACGACTGTCCGTGATGTCTGTCACGAATGATATGCAAGGCCTTGAATGACCATGTGTGTCTCTGGTATTAGTAGAGAATATAATTACTTATATAGTGTATACTATGTCATGTTGAAACTATTAACATAGTGGTCGCCGTATCTTTAAAATATCATCTATTATTTCCGATTATAAATCAACTACCTTTTTTAAATTTTTTATGAAAAGCTAACCCTCAAATATTATGTTTTTTTTTCGATTATTTTCCAATTTTTATCAAGCATAATTTCCTCCTAATATCAGAACAAACATTTACTTGGTATTTAGTAAGCCTCTACAGTATATTGAAGGACTGCTTGTATTGTAATTTTTCCCTTCTTGAGGTGGAGCATGTAATTTGAAAAAATTATCCATGCTTCGATATGTGTGTTAATTAACAAAGGATAATAGATATAAACCCAACGGTAAAATATGTGCGCGGGGAATGGTGGTTTTTCTATGAAATTTAGCTTTAATCAAAACCAAAGTTCACAAACCTTTCCACTTTATAAGTAGATTTAAGGAGAAAGGGTAAAAAAATATCATGGATGTTGATATACGGGACTTTAAGAAAGAGGTTTTATTAGTTCAACCTAAATAAAAATGCATAAAAAAGTCAATTAACCACAATAATGATAACGTGTATCTAGAAGAATTAAAGAAAAAAATCGTTTTTCACCTTTTGTTGTCTTCTTTTTTAATTGATCGCCTTTCAAATCTAGTAAACGAAATAAAAATATTCTTTTGACCCCACTTTTAACACTAATCGAGTTGTATCAAAATGTAAAGGAAGATTTCCATATCGTTCAGCAAGATGAAAGGGACATATTGAATCGGAAATATATCTGAAATAAGGCCCTGTATTCACCAGAATATTGTAGATTCCCAGGTTCCTGCTGTTTCATATATAAAGTTATCAATGTTCTTTTGCATAAAGCTTGATAACTTGTGTCATTATCAAGAAAGGGAGATCACGAAAACGGGAAGAAAGAAAGGGAAGATGTACAATATTTCAGTGATTTCAAAAAAAAAGGCTGTAGACAACAAAATAATTAATTAAAGGAGATAATTACGTAACATTAAGTCTTAGCAACATGCTTTTTGTATGAATGTTTTTTTAGTATAATTGATTAAAATTAGATTAATATTTTTATTTTCTTAATATCCTACCTTCATTTACCCTTATTTTGATTTTAAAACGACGTTTTGACAGTATCTTTCTATAGAAATTTGTGTCGTAGTAAATATACTGAAGTTTAAGGTCGGAAGTCAAGCGTTTTGAGGCAAAGAATAAGTAAAAATATGATGTTATCAGAGGTGACTTCCACAAAGTCCATTTCCATGAAGATTGATATTTCCTACCAGAAGACATAATACACACACACATTAAGCTCGAATTGAATTTGAGGCATATAATAACGATGAAAAAAAAAATAAAAAGGGTTACATTTAAATAATATCATCAGTTCTCACAAATTACTAATGCTACACCGGAACACCTGCTAAGCCTTTCCAGACATAATGTTTCAGACTAACTGGTAGACCTGGACTTTATGAGGGGTAGGCAACATGTTAAAATCTCTCCTTGGTGTCCCATTCCTTCAGACATATATGATGAATATTCCAAGTAATGAACGTTTCTTGTGATCCTCCTCTTTTGGTAAAAAAATAATCATTCTGTGAAGTAGAATCAGTTTTGTTTCTTTCTAATAACCGTAGTGCCATTGGTGGGGAAACCCAAATCTTTGAAACATACCATATATTTTACATTTACCATTTATTCGTTATATAAATACAATTTACAGGCTATTGTTTGTCTTAATTTTTTTCGTAATATCCTAAATAGTTACAAATAAACTTAGATTTTGATGGAATTTCACAGTGAAACCTACTTATGGTTATATATACGTCGCTATTACCACCTTTCTGCTTTTGTTAGGAAGGGAATCAGTCTTTGTCAGAAATTTTTTGTTTTTTTATAATAACACAATAAAGGCATAACGCAAGGTAAATTTTTGAGTTCTGTAGGTTTTTGCTTACATATCAAATTTAAAAGAATATATTTTCAAATATATCTATTTATGTAAACTATATGTCCCTAGGAAATAAGGTCCCATTTCACGTATATAACTACAGAGAGAAAGCTATAACGAAAATCACAAGCAAAAGTAACTATTCATTAGTTAAATTCTTGAGAGCATTACCTTTTTCATAAGCATAGAAAAGTTGTTATCGGTAATCTATTTGTACAGGAACATATTATTCTAACCAAAATACTTACCAGATAAAATGTTATACTAGTTATGCTACAGTTTTCTTGCATGCGTTACATATCATTTAATGATATAAGAAAAGATTAAATTTCATATGTCTTGCGTTAAATATTCCTTTTAAAAGCACTTTATCATACTTTAAATTTTTATTTTTATCTGATGTAAACACTTTGTTCATAAACAATACCATATATGACATTTATATATATTTTAAGTTAAATTTTGAACCATGATTTCTTATTTTTATGGCCGTTCTTTTTTTTTTTGGGGGGGGGGGGGGGGGGGGGGGGGTGGGGGGGTGGGGTGGACGGGGAAGGGTGGTTGTATGTGAGTGAATATTAGTTGAACTTCTCCCTTTCCATTGATAACTATACTCCGTTTTATGTTTCCTCGGCCTTCCTGATCCCGCTTTATTTCGTATATTCAGAGCCTAGATAGAGAAATATCTGAATGTATACTGAGTGCAATTTCCTCATGATATTTTGTGAAACTATAGTTTCTGTCTCAAAGAAAGTTGAAATGTTAAAAGAAGCTTTTTCAACTAGAACTATTTTATAAACAAAGTAAAAAAATATGAATTTACATACGTTTAATATGTATCATTTTCAAATCCTCTTACTAAAATATTATCTCTATTTTCCTCGTGTTCATTTCCAAATAGAGAAAATATTTATTGTTTTTACACCAGATCCTGATTCCTCCCTTCTTTTCCGCCTCCTCCTATTCCGGCTCCATTTCCTTTGCGACCTTTTCCTTCTCTGGAGCTCCCCTCCTCTTGATGCAAATTGATTTTATTTCCAGATGAACGAGACCATGATGGGATTTTAATCTGATTTTACTCTTAAATGACACTAACCCTTTATGGATCGTTAAGAACTGCACACATCGCTCCATTGTTTCATCCTCATTAATTTATTATCGTTGTTTGTTGTAAGAGATTTTAAGTTAATGTACTTATACTAAGTTTGATGGAGAGATCTGTTAATTGTAGAATGAAAAGATTCCCCATTTCACTGCAATATCTTTATCAATTCTGTGTAGATATTTCAAGGATATATAAAGATAATAATTCACCCTTTATTTCAAATTAAAAGAGGATATGTATTATTAGTTATGATCAATAATGAAAAATCAATTAATTTAGAGGTACGATTTTTTTAGTTAAGTGGGAATACGTGTGAGTGGCCTAGTGGAGTTACAAAAAGACAAATTAATTTAATAACTCGAGAAGTAGTGATTGATATGACATGCTTCATTATATTTTTTTTGTATGTATCTTTCACTTTTGATAAATCAATATTACCATTATATCAAAAATTATTTATTTATTCATCAATTTTGATATGATAGACAAATTTTTTTATTAATATATAGAATGAGCTCAATAAGCTTTTTGATGGAGGAAAAATTTGCTTACATTTATGGTATAGGATGTTTTAGTCGATTGGTAGGATAGTATAGGTGAATATCTGGTTTCATCCAACATTTAATCTACTAGCACATTATCATCATTATCTCCTCCTACGCTTATTAAAGCGAATGCCTCGACTAGATTTCGACAGTCGTCTCTATCTTCAGCTCTTACTATAATACTTTTCCATTCATCGTCTCCGACTTCACGCTTCCAGTAAATGTTTGGTGAACTAATCCCTCTTAGGGAGTGAGAAGAGCAAGCCAAAGACATCTCCATCTACTGCTCATTATGATCTCATTTGCATGTGGCACTCGGTTAATCTCTTCTATAGTTTAATTTCTAACCGTTTAAAATTTTTCTGATGATTTTATTCACAAATCTTCTAATCTGTTGTAGATTGTTTCATTGCCATACCATGACTCATGTCCATACAGTAACACCGATCTCACTAAACTAATATATATCATGATTTTTACATGTAATTTCAGACGATCTGACTTCCGGAATCTACTTAGCCAAGTCATTGTCTGTTTTTCTTTTTTCGATCTTTTATTAAACGAAGACTATCAAATTAATAATGTATTAAAAATACGGTAACCGAGAAATAGACATATGGAATGAAATACAGTTTATTTTTTGAGGAACACTTAAGAAGAAAAAAATCAGATTTGTTATTAATTCCATTATGCATGTTGCAAAAGATTTTTCATAACTCTGACCATCCTTTACATTCAGATCTCCCTGGACAGTTCTATCCTGTTCGTAATACTAGGCAGGCAGTTAATTCTAATAGCCAGGCCTTCTCCATTATGAGGTTCAATACTACACAGTATTCTAGAAGTTTTATTCCAGCTGTTACCAAGTTGTGGAATGATCTTCCTAATCGGGTAGTTGAATCAGTAGAACTTCAAAAGTTAAAAGTTGGAGCAAATGTTTTATGTTGACAAGACTGACATGAGTCTTTTTATAGTTTATATATGACATAACTGTTTTTGACGTTATTAATAGTTTATATAGGACATATGTTTTGACGGTTTTACTGTTTTAGAATATTTTATTGTCAACTTGATCTCATCAATTATTTACTTCCTTATTTCCTTTCCTCACTGGGCTATTTTTTCCTATTGGAGCCCTTGGGCTTATAGCATCTTGCTTTTCCAATTAGGGTTGTAGCTTGGCTAGTAATAATAATATTAATAATGATGATGATATAGATCCAATTGTGTGAATACTTGATAGCGATATGAGAAATGCTGGATAAGCAGAGGATTAAGTTAGTTGAAAAAAGGACTTTGGAAAATTAGAATACGGCATGAATAAGAGAGAAGACCCTGAATTAAGCACAGGGGCAATATAATAGAATCTTATACAAGAAATCCATTTAAAATTAATTACTCGTCTTTTCTTGCTTAATTTATACTATTAAATCTGGTTATAAAAAACAAGGGAGTTTGAGCGTTATTTTAATCTTTATCCGGTTTTAAAAAGGTTGCTTTATTTTATTCTTAGCCCCTTCCTTATTTCTCTACTGTCTCCCTTTTATGGAGACCGGCTTGATATGATAATGAATATTCTTAAGTAAGAGCTCAAACGTTCTCAACCTCACTTCTCTTGACACTTCCATTGTTGAAGAATTCTCAAAAGGTTTTATTCATGCCCCTTTACGAAATTTGAAAAGTTACTGCTTTACATTCATCTCGAGATATTGCCAGTACAGATAACTTACCAATTGTTTTCTTATCTAATTTCTTACAAAGATATCCTTGAAAACCTGAACAATGATTCCTAGCTGTTCTTTGAACAGTATAATGTTTCTTTCGAGGTTTATCATATGAACATGGCCATATCCTTAGGGTACATTACGACTGAGGTGCCTTTTTTCATTTTTACATAAACTCGTAACATCGTGTACCTTTCCGGATACCAATTCTTCCAAACGGTGTTTTCTTTCCCAGCCAGAACATGAAACATTAATGAGAGGAGGTTCTAGGAGAAGAGCTGCCTCCACGTATCTCTTCTTATTTACTGCTTGGTTTAAAAATAATCCTTTGCAGTTGTTAAAAAAGGATTGGTGTTTTCGCATAATAGCATAACGTTTTAAGTATATATATATATATATATATATATATATATATATATATATATATATATATATATATATATATTTATATATATATATATATATATATATATATATATATATATATATATATATATATATATATATATATATAAATATATATATATATATATATATATATATATATATATATATATATATATATATACAGTATATAAATATATATATATATATATATATATATATATATATATATATATATATATATATATATATATATATATATATATATATATATATATATATTTATCTTCTTCCCAGCTTTATCCCTATTCGGGGTCGTCGTTTCTAAATGAGTCTCTTCCATCTCCCTCTGTCCTGTGTCATTTCCTCCCATACTCCCTTCTCCCTCATATCATCTCTAATGCAATCTCTCCACCTGGTCTTAGGTCTTCCTCTCCTTCGTGTTCCATCCACCTCCACGTCCATCACTTCTCTTGCCATGTGTTGCCCTTCTCTTCTCATCAGGTGGCCATACCATCTTAGCCTTGCCTCTTGCACTTTCTTTGATGCCTCAGTGACTTTTACTGTACCCCTAATATTTTCATTTCTAACCCTGTCCTTTTTGGTTACTCCACTCATCCATCTAAGCATCCTCATCTCGGTTACGTTCAACTTTCTACCCTCTGTTTTCTTTAGGGGTGCTGCTTCCAATCCATATGTCATTACTGGTCTGACCACTGCCTTGTGCACTCTGCCCTTCAATCTTATAGGGACTTTCCTATCACATATGATACCAGACACCTTCCTCCAGTTGTTCCAACCACACTGAATCCGGTTGTTAATTTCCTCTTCCATGTTCCCCCCATTTGTCGATCACTGAACCAAGGTACTTGAATTTATGAACCCTTTTGATGTTTCCTCCGCCTAATTTGATTGTTGTTTGCTGGTCGCCATCCATCTCGGTTGTCATATACTCTGTCTTCTTCCTGCTTATTCTTAAACCTCTACTCTCCAAGGCATATCTCCATCTTTCTAGTTTCCCCTCCAGTTCTTCCCTGTTCTCGGCTACTAAGACTATAACATCTGCATAGAGCAGACACCATGGTGGCTCCTCCCTGACATCCTCTGTTAACACATCCAAGACGATGTTAAACAGGAGTGGGCTTAGAGAAGATCCCTGATGTAGCCCGACTCCAACTTGGAAATTTTCTGTTCTTCCAACTGTAGATCTGACGCTGGTCTTTACATTTCTATACATCTCCCTGATCATTCTGACATACTTCTCCATCACTCCTCTCTCCCTGAGACATCTCCATATTTCCTGTCGTGGTACTCTGTCATATGCCTTCTCTAGGTCTATAAAGGCCATATGCAAGACCTTTTGCTTCTCTCTGTACTTTTCCATAATTTGTCTCAAAACGAAAATACCATCCACAGTACTAAGCCCCTTCATGAATCCTAGTTGCTGTCTACCGATGGAAACTTGCTGCCGTAATCTTTCATCCATAATTCTTTCAAATACCTTCAGAGTATGTGACATGAGTTTTATTCCTCGATAATTTTCACAACACTGTATGTCCCCTTTCTCTTTGAATATTGGGATTAATATACTTTCCCTCCATTTTTCGGGTATTGTCTCACTTTCCATAATCTTTTTCATTAACTGCCACAATATGTCAATTCCTTCCTCATCAAGAGCCTTCCAGGCTTCTGCAGGTATGCCATCTGGTCCCACAGCTTTACCATTTTTCATCTTTCCCAGTGCCCCTCTAACCTCAGCTTTTGTTATTTCTGTGACTGGTCCACAATTTGTGTGTCCGTCCCCTCTTAGAAATCTTTCATTATCTTCATTCAGTAAGGCCTCAAAATATTCTTCCCATCTCTTTATTATGTCTCTCTCATTTCTCAGTATATTTCCATCCTTATCCTTAATCTGTCTTATGTGTGTTATATCCTTGGTATTCTTATTTCTCATGTGTGCTAGTTTAAAGATCTTTCCTTGCCCTTCCTTGGTATCTAGCTCTTTGTAAAGCTGATCATATGCTCTATCCTTAGCAATTGCTACAATTTTCTTTGCTAATTTATTTGCTTCCTTATAGGCCATCCAGTCCTCTTCCATTTGGGTCCCCTCCCACCTTTTCTTTGCTTCTCTCTTTTGCTTTGTTGCATCCTTCACTTCTTCACTGAACCACCACGTTTCCTTATTTTCGAACATCTTACCACTACTCTCACCCAGTATTTCTCTAGCAACCCGCAGTATTATCTCCATCGTTCTATTCCACCATTCATCAACATCCTCAATTTCATGAGTTAGTTCCTCTAATACTTTTTCTTTAAACTGCCTACAAAGTTCAATATCTTTCAGCTTAAACCATTTAATCCTTTTTGGCCCCTGCATTTTTTTCTTCCTCATTTGTTCAACTTCCATAACCAAGTCCATCACTACCAAACGATGTTGCACACTCACAT
>NC_090726.1:172743924-172746424 GCF_036898095.1 Palaemon carinicauda
CCTTTTTAGCACGATGTTTTTATCTCAAAAATGAGTTTCGTGAAAGTTGAGTTTTTATAACCTTGATTATATCTTCATTACTTGTTTATATGGCAGTGGAAGTACTTCCATATAAGACAAAAATTGCACTTACTATTCTTTTCATTGAAAATAACCTTTTTATGATAGTTAGTTTCTAATATATGGCTCCGGTATAGAGAGCGTTTATATATCTCTGTACGAAGTTCACAATCATGGAATTTGGTATTTGTCGTTAGTTTATAACTAGAGAACTCATTCATTCTTTCTTGTGTAAATATATACACAGCAATAAATGATTGGCCTCTTTAGATAAATGCTAATATGAAAACACTTGAGCAACGTTGACATATACATTCCATAAATTCTAAAAATATCTAGTGCTAAGCTCTTTCGAATAAGCAAGTGTGCTGTGATTAGAATTAAATTTCTTTTTAAATATGATTCATTAAAGATGACTGTTTTTTTTTGTAATTACTATGATTTTTTTTTTTAGTGGGGGATAAGACAGACTATAGTTTAGAGTACCCAGAGCTAATGTATCACCTATGATGTTTATCCTCCTCATGGATTTTGTTGTGAATAGAACACTGGGGGATGGTGAAGAAGGATTGGACTGGATTGGTAATAGGAAATTATCTGCCCTCGAGTATGCTGATAACACTGTTTTTATTATTAGAACACCAAAGGAATTGCAAAGCTTACTTACCAGAATGCATGAAATATCACCTGAGATTTGGTTAATAATAGATTGAAGAAAGACAATGAAAGATAGATAATGAGAAAATGATAACCAATGGAAGATGAAATATCATTCAAACGAGAAGGGTTAATGTGATGGAATCATTTAGAAATTCGAGAACTATGATCACTATTACAGGAACTTTAGAATTTGAGTTTATTGAAAGATTGAATAAAAGCAAATTGAGCAATTACTAGGCGAAGTAAAATATTGAAATTAAATCACCTGAAATTACATATATGATCTGGTAATATATCAGTTTAGTGTGACTGGCGTTACTGTATTGAATGAGTTGTGGTATGACGATGAAACAATATCAAACAGATTTTGTAGATTTGAAAAAAAAAAAAAAAAAAAATCAGAAGAATATTGGGAGTTGGTTAGCAGGACAGGATTAGAAATGAATCTATAAGAGAAATTACTCGAGTGTGGTATGTGGATGAGATCATGGTGAGGGGTGGATGGAGATGGTTCGGACATGCTCTTGGCGCTTCCCAAGAGAGTTTAGTTCACTAATCTTTCAACTGGGCACAACAATGCAATAAAAGAGCTGGAAGCCCCAGGTCTATATGGCTGATGACCATGAAGCGTGACGTGCGACATGATGCGTGGAGAAGTATTGATTTAAAAGCTCAGGAAAGAGACGACTGGCGAAATATAACCGAGGCTCTTTCCGTCAATAAGCGAAGAAGATGATGGCCATTTTGTCGGATTCTCATTCTTGTGTTGTTGCTTTTAATCTTATAAATAGATAAAAGAAACAGTTTCTATTATTTCCTTTTATCTAATGTTAACTAAAATATTTTCTTCCTATTATGAACTGAGGCATATCCAATACATATATATATATATATATATATATATATATATATATATATATATATATATATATATATATATATATATATATATATATATATATATATATATATATACACACACATGTGTGGGTGTGTGGGGGTTGTTAAAGTATTGGTATATTTTAGCTAATAGTAAGTTTTTCTAAAGTAATACACTCAAGGTTACAGCACGTCATTGCGTACATAGACTTTCAAAGGAATAAGTGGTTTTGATATTGTAATCATATCCACTTGTCATTGATGGGGATTGTAAATTTGGTCTTTTGTCTGAAATGCAAGACCAGTACTCATTGTTCAGCATAATTATACATTAAAACTGAACAAATCCCTAGAATTGGTCAGTTACTCGAACAATTCATTTCTGTATTTCCATTTCAAGACTTCTGAAGAAATTCTATCGAAAATAAAATTCAACAACACTAGTATTCAGCTTCATGTATCTCGTCAGCCCCACCTGGGGAAAAATCTCTTGCTACAACGAGGCAAATTGGGACCGACATCGTTTTTAAAGCCACTTAACCGAACAGCAGCATGAGAGTGAATCAAAATCACAGAAAAAAATAAATATTCTCCAGTTTTGAATGTTTGATCTATTTTTCTTTCCTTCGCTAAAAGTATCGTTATATTTCTTAAATATCTTTTAAGATGGTGTAGGTGAGGCAGGGGTGGATATATATTTAGTGTGAAATGGCATGTTATATGTATCTATATTTCGAAGGAAATGTTTATTTTTTTTTTTTATCTAAAAGTGATTTTAAACTTCCTAATAAGATCACCCCCAAAAATATAGACTTCAGCTCTTTATGGTTACTGTGCTACCGTATTTTTAAATAACAACTTCTTACACTGAAGTTAGTGACGAACTCTCTCTCTCTCTCTC
>NC_090726.1:172753924-172758924 GCF_036898095.1 Palaemon carinicauda
TGTAAGTTAATACTGAGAGGAGGTAGCAGCATTTGCTCGCGGAGGTATACAGGTATGTATCTCATACTATCCCTTTATAGCTTCTATCCTAAGCTATTCTGTTGTATATGACATTTACATGTTGATTATTAAAGTAATAATACATTATATACTCATTTGGTTTTCTTTTCTTTACAGATGGAACACCAGATACCTTGTACGGCAGTCCACTGCAGAGCCAAGGGTAAGGACTTTTACGGTCATAATACTTGCAGGTTACATGCCCCCTGCAATATTATTTCCGGATCCCTACATTATTGGAACCCACAGGGTTGCAATATATGTTGGACATTGATGTCTGAAGGTTTTGATAATCCCAAGTCTACAGAGACTAAGGATATAGCACAGTATAAATTACGTAACTGGGTGAGAGGCTTCCAAAAGATCTCTCCGGGACCTTTCCTACCTAATGATAGGATGCGTAAGCTATTATTTCCAGAGCTAAGTGAGGAAATAGTAGTGCCTCAGGAGTCAACTACGTTCCCTGATGGCGAGAAAACCTTTGGGATCGAGGGCAAGAAGTGCCCTAAGGTAGAATAGAAATATGTTGTATAGGACTTTCCTCCACCTTTGCTGGCTAAAGAGCCATCGATGTCAACATCTTTGTCTTTTACCCCTTTATGGGATAATGTGGTACAATTATGTATTTAACTGAAGAATCAGATAGAGAGCTTTAGTAAACAAAGCAAGAAGCGGGAAGTAAAACACAAGATAGAACCTCGTAAAGCTCCTCTTGTTGCTTCCCAGGGGTCAGTTAAACGACCCATGAATCAAGACCTTCCTTCATGCTCCTTAACCAATCCCTGGAGGTTTGCGGAGCAGATGTCGATTTCAAATGGCAATCTCTTCATTTCAGAGGAAATAGGTACTGTTCCCTTGGACAAAATCCAATTTTGGCCAAGCTCTGAGTTTTTCCCTAATTGTTGGGTTCGAATGTGGTTCCAACCAAAGACAAGGAAAAGAACGGAACAAAAGGAGGTCATGATTCTTGATCATGATAAGGCACAGACTATCCTTTCAGATAATCTGAAGAAGGCGGGTTATTCAGAGACGACGGTTTTCTCACTGAATAACATACACTCTTCCTTTCTTGTTCCTGCTTCACTCTCCTTCCCCTTTATAGAGAAGGCATTTACTTCTGTTACCAAAGCTGTAGAGGCGGGTGAGTCATGTCCCACACTCGATGAGTGCAAGCCTTTTTCACCAGCTTTTCCCGGACAGGAAAAGGATTGGAAGGAAGTCCATTTGACATTTCAGTAGGAAAATTAGAAAAGGATGTCGCAAGCCGACAATTTGATGTATGTTTCCCTAAATTGTCCGATTTGCTCTTGTTTAACGAACACAAGTCAAAGGAGAGACTGGCGACATCCCTTTCTCTACAAAACTACATAGAGTTGTGTTCAACTTACGAGAACACCCCAGACATGCTCATGGTCTTAGCCAAAATGCATATGGCTACCTTGGTAAAGGACCTTTACACCTTTGTGAAGGCTAGGAGAGCATGTAGAGAGTTTGTGTTTGCTGCTGCAACGGTGAAACACGAAACAAGGAAGCTAATATCTCCCATCCCACAAGAGGTCATTAAGGAAGTAATTAAGAATGCCGCCATGGAAAACATAAGTCTTCCCCAAAAATGGGGCATTCCCTCAAAGAGAAAATCTTCTGTGGTTGTGGGTCCCCAACCTAAAAAGAAGAACGAAATTACTGGAAATATCTGGGCTGCTCAACAACAGCCCATTATTTTAGTGACCAAGATGCTACAGGCTGATGGTCAAAAGTCTAAACCTACTGGCAGTTCGAAGCATAAAGACGCTTCGGCTAGAAGGAACATTCCCTCAGGATCGCAGGACCTTCGATCCTTCGGTCCAGAGCCTATTCAAGATGAGCCATTGATGGGGAACAGAAATGTCCCTACTATTATCTCCTTACCTTCTCCTACATTTCAAAACCCTCCTGGAGGAGTATACCTGAGAGATATAGAGCATACAGGTAGTAAGAAAGCTAAGGCTCATCGAGTCCCAGGGAAGGCAATTTTGTGTTCACAGGAAGGACTCAAGAAGTCTCTGAGTCATTCTGAACCTGTCGCTACTCAACAAGTTCATAATAATCTGCAAGTTCTGAATGTTAATCCTTCTGAACATATGGACCTTGTTCCAACTAAGGGTGTTCGTAGTCTTGTCAGACCTGAAAGGTGTCCTCTGGAACCTTCCAGTCAACCACCCCCCTTCCTCCTGCCTAGGATTCATGTCACGGAGAGTAACATTCATCCTAGAATAGATACGTATCAGACTCACAGTCCTAAGTATCTTCATAGTGATGACCCGGTTCCTGGGACATCACAGATGCAAGATATGCTTCTAGAAGTCTCGACTTTCTCCAGCTCTAGGGTTTCGATAGCTAAAAAACCATCGAAGCCCTCAGTCACATTAGCCCCTTTTTCCCTTGGGAAGTTAAATGGAGCTCGCGAGGTCTGTCAGGAGATTCAGCTAATCGATCAGATTCCCAAAATGCCAACAAGGAAAAGTGCTAAACTTTCCCCAGTTCGCAATAGTGTCAGACCTAGTGCAAAATGCACATCGGAAAGATGCGTTAAGGGCCTGGAGAAAACATGCATCAAACGCTTGAAGAGATAAAAAATGACTGAGATTGGTCCCTCTTTAATCGCTTCTTTAGCAAAAGTTAAAACACGAAAGTCCCAGGACTCTGCTGGTCCTTTTGTGGGCGGGGAAGCACCCTCCACACAGATCAGACTCCCTACGTCTGAGCTGGTACACCGAAGCGATATTAAGACGTCACAATCGAATGTCTCGTACAGTCTTAGTGATGTTACCCATCCTTTTCCTAAAGAGATGGCACCTAACAGCAGTTCATTTACATTTGATCCAAGATGTGACGGTGGATACTCTATCACGGTCCAAGGCGATAGAGTTGGAATGGTCCATGGACGCAGACACATTCCCTCCCAAATGGGAACAAGTCCCGGAACTGCAGTTCGACCTCTTCATCACGAGCGTCTTCAAGAAACTACCTCGCTAAATAGCCCCATACGAAGTTCCTCTAATGGGTCTGATAGACTAGATGAGGTCGGTCCTAGCTCCGATCCTAGGTATATTTCCGAAGGTTCAGAGATTAAATGCCTTCGGTTTATCACAGAGAACCCAAACCCTTCATTTCATAGATTTCTTGCTCTAGCGGTTAGAAAAAGGTTTGGGATCTCAGAAGGCAATATAGGATTCTTAGAAGAATACAAGGCTAAGTCTACTAAAAGACAATATGAGTCTTCCTGGAAGAAGTGGGTAGAGTTTGTTAAATCATAACGACCGGAAGAAATTTCTATGAACTTCTGTCTGTCCTTCTTTGTCCACCTTCATAGCCAGGGGTTGGCGGCCAATACGATAAATACGTGCAAATCGGCCTTGACTAAACCTCTCCTATATGCCTTCCAAGTGGATCTGGCAAATGAAATCTTTAACAAGATTCCGAAAGCATGTGCTAGACTTAGACCCGCAGCCCCACCAAAGCCCATCTCTTGGTCTTTGGACAAGATCTTACATTATGCCTCATCGGTGAACAATGAAGATTGTTCTCTTAAGGATCTAACCCAAAAGGTTATTTTCCTGTTTGCAATAGCCTCTGGGGCTAGAGTTAGTGAAATAGTGGCTCTATCGAGAGATGAGGGCCACATCCAGTTCACAGATTTAGGAGAACTCAATTTCTTCCCTGATCCATCATTTCTCGCTAAAAACGAGCTACCCACTAAGAGGTGGGGTCCCTGGAGAATCTGTCCTCTGAAGGAAGATGTCTCTCTATGTCCTGTAGAGTGTCTAAAGGTCTATCTTCGTAGAACTACAGACTTCAGGGGAGGTCAGCTCTTTAGAGGAGAAACTTCGGGATCAAATTTATCTCTAAATCAACTAAGGGCGAAGCTCACCTACTTTATTCGTAGAGCGGATCCGCACAGTACTCCCGCAGGTCATGATCCGAGAAAGATTGCTTCATCACTGAATTTCTTTCAGTACATGGACTTTGAGTGTCTTCGTTTATAAACTGGATGGAAATGATCCAGAGTGTTTTACAAACACTACGCAAAACAAGTGCATGAACTGAAACACTTTGTAGTGGCGGCAGGTAGTGTTTTAAAACCTGCCCCCTAATATTTTATGATACACTATTTTTGGTTTGGGTCCTCACTTGTCCTCGGACATGTTCTGGATAGGAATCATCCAGGGTGTTCTACAAACACTATGCTTTGCTAGTCTATGATCTGAAGCAATATGTGGTGACGTCAGGTAACTTATTTACTCTGCCGTTTATTCTACGATGAACAGATAATTAACTGGGACTGTCAATTAAGGGGAGAGGAAGTCATCCTTTTTAAGTATGTCTTCTTTTATTTATGTGTTACCATGGTAGCACTAGCTCTGTTCTAAAATCCCAGGTTTGGAATTATACAGATAGCTCTAGTGCCGGTGTACGAAGTACATAGGGCAGTTAATGGAAACTAGTACAGGTTTTATGAAGAGCGGTTATCTTTTACCTTCTCTTCAATCTAAAGTGGCATTTCTTGACTTCATTCCTTCGAGAAAGAAATACGATTCCTGTACTTGTTCCAGGTATAATCCCATTGTCAGACTACATTCGTTTTGCTAACTATCTCTTGTAGTCATTTATTAGAAATAAATGTCTATTTGAATGTAGTGCGTCCATCTTCGCCAGACAATTGTATCTATACATTCCAGACATTTTATTTGCTTAGAATGCATCTTTCACATTTTTGTATGCATCTAAGTTTAGACATAAGAGACACTGATGTCTTTTTGGTCAAATATACAACTTGAGACTATTTGTATATTCAGTGGGTACTTAAGTTTGGTCATACTATTTATGTTAACCTTGAAATCCCTTTTCAACTGTCTAGATGACTCTTCCCTGTAGGAGGCAGGAAGCACTAACATTGTTTA
>NC_090726.1:172777232-172784732 GCF_036898095.1 Palaemon carinicauda
AAATTAAAAAATAAATTAAAATAAAAGTAATAATCAAAATTTAAATAACTAAAATTTAAATAATAATTAAAATAAAAAAAAATTACCAATATGAAAATAAAAATCAAAATGAAAATAATATTTAAAATTGAAATAGTAAAAAAACAAAATAATAATCAAAATTGAAATATTAATTAGAATAAAAATAAAAATTAAGATCAAACTAATAATCAAAATTAAAATAATAATTAAATTAAAATAACAGGTAAAATATGAATAATAATAAAAAAATTAAATAATAATTAAAATTAAGATAAGAATTAAAATATAATAATAATCAAAATTAAAATAAAAATTAAAATTGAAAAAATAATAAAATTAAAATAATAATTAAATTTAAAGTAAAAATTAAAATGAAAATAATAATTAAAATTAAAATAATATTTATAAATAAAAAAATTAAAAGTAAAATAATAATTAAAATTTATTGTAATTAAAATAATAATTGAAATTTATTGTAATTAAAATAATAATTAAAATTAAATTAATAATTAGAGGAAAATACTAATTAAAAATAAAATACTCTTTAAAATTAAAATAATAATTAAAATTTAAAAAATAATTGAAATTAAATAATTAATTAAAATAAAAATAATAATTAAAATTGAACTAATGAATAAAATTTAAATATTGGATAAAATTAAAATAATGATCAAAATTAAAATAATAATCCGAATAAGAATAATAATTAAAATTAAAATAATCATTAATATTAAAATAATAATTAAAATTAACATAATAATTATAATTAAAATAATAATTGAAATTAAATTAATAATTAAATTAATATAATAATTCGAATAAAAAATAACTAAAATAAAAATAATTAATGAAATTAAAAAATAATTATAATAAAATAATAATTAAAATTAAAATAATAATTAAAATTGAAATGATAAATAATATTAAAATAATTGAAATCAAAATAATAATTAACATTAAGATAATAATTAAAATTAAAATAATAATTAAAATAAAAATTTTAATCAAAATTAAAATAATAATTAAAATTAAAATTCTAATTAAAATTGAAAGAATAATTAAAATTAGAATAATTAAATTCAAAATATTAATTAAGATTAAAATAATAAATAATATTTAAATTATAATTAAAATTAAAATAATAATTAAGATTGAAATAATAATTAGAATAAAAATAATAATCAAAATTAAAATAATAATTAAAATTAAAATTATAATTGAAATTAGAATAATAATTAATATTACAAAAATAATTAAAATTAAAGTAACAATTAAAATAAAATAATAATTAATATAAAAAGATAATTAAAATTAGAATAATAATCAAAATTTAATAAATAATTAAAATTAATATAATAATTGAAATTAAAATTATAGTTAAAATTTTAAAAATAATCAAAAATACAATAATAAATAAAATTTAAATATTAATTAAAATTAAGATGATATCTAAAATTAAAATATTAACAAAAAATTAAAATAATAATTTGTATAAAATAATAATTAAAATTGAAATAATTATTAAAATTAATGTTATAATTAAAATTGAAACAATGTTTAAAATTAAAACCATACTTAAAATTAAAATAATAATCAAAATTTAAATTGTAATCGAAATTAAAATGATAATTAAAATTAAAATAATAATTAAAACTAAGTTAATAATTAAAATTGAAATAATAATCAAAATAAGATAATAATTAAAATTTAAATAATAACTGAAAATAACATAAAAATTAAAATTAAAATAATAACTTAAATTAAAATAATGATTAAAATTTTAATAATAATTAAAGTTAAATTAATAGTTAAATTTAAAATAATAGTTAAAATTAAAATAATAATTATAATAGAAAAAATAATCAATATTAAAGTGATAATTAACATTGAAATAATAATTGAAATTGAAGTGATAATTAAAATTAAAATAATAATTAAAATTTAAATGATAATTACAAAATAACACAATAATTAAAATTAAGATAATAATTGAAATGAAAATAATAGTTCAAATTTTAATACTAATTAAAATTAAAATAATGATTAAAATCAAAATAATAATTAAAAACAAAATAATGATTGAAATTAAAAAATAAATAAAAATCAACATAATGATTAAATTATAATAATAATTAAAATTGAAATAATAATTGAAATTAAAATAATAATTAAAATTAGAATAATTGGTAAAATTAAAATAACAATCAAAATCAAAATAATTATCAAAATTAAGATAATAATTAAATCAAAATAATAAATAAATTTAAAATGATAATTAAAATTAAAATAATAATTAAAATTAAAACAAGCTGAAATCAAAATAATAATCAAAATTTAAATAATAATTATAGTAAAATAATAATTAAAATACAAAAAATGATTAAAATTGAGATAATAATTAGAATTAAAATAATAATTTTAAAAAATAATAATAACACTAGAATAATGATTAAAATTAAAATAACAATTAAATTTAAAACCATAGTTGATATTGAAATTATAATTAAAATTAAGATAATAAATATAATTAAACTAATAATTAAAATTAGGATAGTAAGTAAAATTCAAATAATAATTGAAATGAAAATAATAATTAGAATGAAAATACTAATTGCTAACAAGAAAATAATTAGAATTAAGATAATAAAATTAGGATAATAATTAAAATTAAAATAATAATTAAAATTAAAATAATGAATTGAAATTAAAATAGTAATTAAAATAAAATGATATTAAAAATTAAATAAATAATTAAAATATAAATATTAACTGAAATTAAGATAAGTTAAAATTAATAAAATTATGAAAATTAAAATATTAAATAAAATTACAATGATAATTGAAATAATATAATAATAATATTAAAATAATAGTTAAAATTAAAACAATAATTAGAATCAAAATGATAATTAAAATTAAAATAATGATTAAAATTAAAGTAATAATTTAAATCAAAATGATAATTAAAATTAAAATATGAGAATAAAAATTAATATTAAAATGATAATTAAAATTGAAATAATGAGTAAAATTAAAATAATAATTAAAATTGAAATGATAATTAAAATCAAAAGAATAATCGAAATTAAAATAATGATTAAAATTAAGATAATAATTAAAATTAAAATGATAACTAAAATTAAAATAATAATTAAAATAGAAATAAAAATAAAATAAAATAGTATTTATAATTAAAATAATAATTATAATTATAATGATAATTAGAATTAAAATAATAGTTAAAAATAAATAATAATCAAAACTAAAATAATAATAAAAATTAAAATTAAAATTAAAATTAAAATAGTAATCAAATTTAAAATAATGATTAAAATTAAGATGATAATTGAAGGTAATTTAATAATTAAAATTGAAAAAAATGATTTAAAATTAAATAACAATTAAGATTAAAATAATAATTAAACTTGAAATAATGATTAAAATTAAAATTATAATTGAAAATAAAATATTAAATACAATTACAATAATAATTAAAATTAAAATAATAACCAAAATGATAATAAAAATTAAAATTAAAATAATAATTTAAATCAAAATAATGATTAAAATTGAAATAATAATTAAAAATTAAATAAAAATTAAGATTAAAATGATAAATAAAATTAAAAAAAATAAAATTAAAATAATTAAAATTGAAAATATTATTAAAATTAGAATAATAATTAAAATAAAAATAATAATTAAAATTTAAACGATAATTAAAATTGAAATAATAATTAACACTAAAATAATAATCAAAATTAAAATAATGATAAAATTAAAGTAATAGTTAAAATTAAGATAATAGTTAAAATTAAAATAGTAATCAAAATTAAAAGGACAATTAAAATCAAAATACTAATTAAAATTGAAATGATAATTCGAATTAAAATTATAATTGAAATTAAGATAATAATTAAAAATAAAATTATCATAAAAATTTTAATAATAATTAAAATTAAAACAAAATAATTAAAATTTAAATAATTATTAAAATTAAAATAATAATAAAAATTAAAATAATGATTAAAATTGAAATAATAATAAAAATTAGAATAATAATTAAAATTAGAAAAAAATAGTTAAAATTAACTAATAATTAAAATTAAAATAATAATCAAAATTAAAATAATAATCAAAATTGAAATAATAGTTAGAAATAAAATAATAATTAACATGAAAATAATAATCAAAATTAAAATGATAAATAAAATTGAAATAATAATAAAAATCAAAATATTATTAGAATTGAAATAATAATTAAAAATAAATTATAATTAAAATCAAAATAATGATTAAAATTGAAATAATAATCAAAATTAAAATAATAATTAAAATTAAAATAACAATTAAAATTGAAATATTAATTGAAATTAAAATAATGATTAAGAGTAAAATAATAATTAAAATTATAATAATTAAAATCAAAATAATTACTAAAATTGATATAAAAATTAAAATTTAAATAATAATCAAAATTGAAATATTAATTACAACAAAAATGATAATAAAATTTGAAATAATAATTAAAATTAAAATAATAATTAAAATTAAAATAATAAAAATTACAATAATAATTAAAATTAAAATAATAATCAAATTAAAATAATGAGAATTAGAATAATAATTAAAATATAAATGATAATGAAAATTAAAATAATAATTAAAATTTAAATAATAATTAAAATTAAGATTATGATTATAATTAAAATATTAATTAATATTAGGATAACAATGAAAATAAAATCATAATTGAAATTGAAATAATTGTTAAAATTAAAACATTAATTGAAATTAAAATAATAATTAGAATTAAAATATTAATTAAAATAAAAATAATATTCAAAATTTAAATAATAATTAAAATTAAAATAATTATTAAAAAGAAAATAAGCATTAAAATTAAAAAAAAAATATCAAAATTAAGATAATAATTAAAATTAAATTAGTTGAAATTAGGATAACAAATAAAATTAAAATAGTATTTAAAGTTAAAAAATAATTAAAATCAAAATGATAATCAGAATTAGGATAATAATTGAAATTAAGATAATGACTAAAATTAAAATAAAGATTAAAGTTAAAATAATGAATTTGAAATGATAAATAAAATTGAAATAGTAATTAAAATTCAAATAGTATTTAAGATCAAAATAATAATTAAAATTAAAAAATAATTTAAATTAAAATAATAATTAAGATTAAAATAATTAAAATTAAAATGATAATTAAAATTAAAATAATAACTAAAATAAAATGAAAAATAAAATTCAAAATTATTTAAATTAAAATAATAATATTAAATAAAATTACAATTAAAATTAAAATAATGTTTAAAATCAAAATGATAATTGAAATTGAAATAATAATCAGAATAAAAATAGTAATTAAAATTGAATTAATAATTTAAACTAAAGTAATAATTAAAATTAAAAAATAATTAAAATTTAAATGATAATTAAAATCAAAATGATAATCAAAATTAAAATAAGAATTGAAAATATAATAAGTTAAAATTTAAAAAAATAATTAGAATTAAAATAATAATTAAAATTAATATAATAAATGATATTAAAATGAAAATTGAAATTAGAATTATAATTAAAATTAAAATAATGATTAAAACTAAAATAATAATTAAAATTATAATAATTAAAATGATAATAAATATTCAAATAATAATTAAAATCAAAATAATAATTAAAATTAAAATAATAATAGAAGTTATAATAATCACTAAAATTAAAATAACAATTGAAATTAAAATAATAATTAAAATTTAAAAAAATAATTGAAATTAAAAAATTAATGAAACATTCAAATAATAATCAAAATTAAGAAAATACTTCAAATTGAAATGATAATTAAAATTAGAATAATAATTAAAATTAAAATGATAACTAAAATTAAAATGATAATTAAAATAAAGCAATAATTATAATTGAAATAAATAAAATAGAAATGATAATTAGAATTAAAATAATAATTAGAATTAGAATAATAATTAATATTAGCCTAATAATTAAAATCAAAATAATAAATAAAATTGAGATAATAAAAATTGAAATAATAATTGAAATTAAATTATTAATTAAAATAAAAATAAGTATTAAAATTAAAATAATGAATACATTCAAAATAATAATAAAAATGAAAAAGGTGAATAAAATGATAATAATAATTAAAATACAAATAGTAATTAAAACAAAAATAGTAATAAAAATAAACATAATAATTCAAATAAGAATAGTGATTAAAATGAAAATTATAAATAAAATAAAAATAATAATTAAAAGTTAGAATAATAATTAAAATAAAGCTAATAATTAAAATAAAAATAATGATTGAAATAAGAATAGTAATTAAAGTGAGAATAATAAATAAAATAAAAGTAATATTTGAAATGAAAATAATAATTAGAATGAAAATAATAATTAGAATAAAAATAATAATTAAAATAAAAATAATAATTAAGAAAAAAATAATTAAAATGAAAACAATCATTAAAATAATAATAATCATAATAATAAAACTTAAAATAATAATAAAAAAAATATTAGTAATTAAAAAATAATGATTAAAATAATAATAATTAAAATAAAAATAATTAAAACAATATCAATTAAAATGATAATAATTGAAATAATAAAAATTAAAATAATAATAATTGAAATAATAATAACTAAAATAATAATAGATAAAATATAAATGATTAAAATAATAGTTATAATTAGAATAATAATAATTAAAATAATAATAATCAAAATAATAATAATTAAAATGATAATAATTAGTATAATACTAATTAGAATAATAATAATTAGACTAATAATAATCAAAATGATAATCATTATTATAGTAATAATCTGAATACTAATAATCAAATTAATAATAATTAAAATAATAATAATTAAAATAATAATCATTAAAATATTAATAAATATAATAATCATACATACATACATATACCAAAGGCACTTCCCCCAATTTTGGGGGGTAGCCGACATCAACAATGAAACAAAACAAAAAAGGGGACCTCTACTCTCTACGTTCCTCCAGCATAACCATAAAAGTGATAATAGTTAAAATAATAATAATAAAAATAATAAAAATAAAAATAATAATAATTGAAATAAAAATAATAATAGTTAAAACGATAAAAATTCAAATAATAATAATAAATGATAATAATAATAATAATAATAATAATAATAATAATAATAATAATAATAATAATAATAATAATAATAATAATAATAATAATAATAATAATGATTAAAATAATTAAAATAATAATAATAAAAAAACAATATATAAAATAATTAAAATAATAATAATAAAAAAACAATATATAAAATAATGGAAATAATAATAATTGAAATAATTAAGATAATAATAATTGAAAAAATTAAAAAAATAATAATTAAAATAATTAAAATGATAATAAAAATGGTTAAAATAATAATAATTAAGATAATT
>NC_090726.1:172789732-172799732 GCF_036898095.1 Palaemon carinicauda
ATCCAAAAAAAATGTTATATAAAATGCTACAAGGGTCAATGTAAAGAATTAAGATATCAAACTAGAGCAAAGCGGAATTAAATTGTAATTAGGGAAGGGAAGTCAAGAGAGTGATTTTGCAAATATTTTCCTTCGAACTATCAACTGAGAAAAAGGCGGATTATATAAAATGCCACAGACCAAAAGGATGGAAACAAAATGGGAAAATAGAATATAAATTCGTGTATATATACTATTTTACTAGTTCTTCATTATTATTTTCTTCTTTTCAGTTTTCCTTTTGGGTTTGTTTCTTAGAGTCATCCATATATATTGAGCGATTATCAACTATGAAGAACAATTCCTACCAATGTTTTTAATTGGTGTGTGTAATATAAAGGCCTCAAAATACCGATATTCTGACAGCAGTCTTATAGTGTAAAATATGAAGAAGCTCAGGGACAAAACTTTGAAAATATCCTCACATGTCAGTGTTCAAAAATAATAATTCTTGGGTTCTGTTCTGCTTATATGACTAGGGCGACATTAGTTCCTTCAAAATGTGTAACCTTACTTCCTAGGAAATATGAGTTTATAGTTTTTTGTTGTATGACGTTAACCAGGAAAGTCAATTCGTTGTTCAATTAGCTAGAAATTTTACCTTTAAATTCAAAATATACAAAAACTAGGTTTTCGAATGTATATTATTGATTTTTCTTAATCATTTATTAGTTAATTGGAAATTCATAAAAAATTCTATTTTTCAACGTCATGGAAGGTTCCTGAATGCAAAGATTAACCAGCTCTACACATTGTATATTTTCATGTCTAATAGATACCTTAACAGTAGAGTAACAAAGTGCTAATTATTCATATAATGTAATCCATTTCTGTTGCAATTTGGACGCAAAATTGTTATGAAACACACGCATGTGAACTTCATATTCCTTTTTATCTGGCCAAAACTTAAGTTAGGAAAACAATCTCTGGTTCAATTATATTTGGGGATCAGGTAAGTTGACAGATAGTGCATCATGTACTGAAATCGGTTCGATAACCAAGTAATTTCATAGTCATTTGATCTGATTTTCAATTATCGTTTTATGAAACCAAAAGTTGTATTGTTAGTAAAAAATACGTATGATAACAATATGGTCATATTTCAACCGGCAAAATACCTCAATATTCTAGATCTCCCCCCTATACTTTACATGTTTTACTTCACCGATAATAGATGGCACCAGAGGCACCTTGTCTCAACTGATATAGTACATTAATTGACAAGCACGCATATATATATATATATATATATATATATATATATATATATATATATATATATATATATATATATATATATATATACATACCTATTAATTTTTATTAAGTCAAACTATGATTGACTACCAGATATTTAATAAGATTTTCCCTGAAAATAATCTTAGAATTTTAATTTAACATTCTATATATTTTAAAGGCTCGATTCTCCAATGGAATGATTTCAATACCTCTGTGTCTATATAGGTTCTTCTGTATCCTAGATAATGGACTGAAAATTATTTCTATTCCACCAAGCCAAAAATACATAAGCACTAAAAACAGAGGATTTTATATATCACCAATTATAACCGAAAAATGTTTCATCAATATGAGGTTTTATTTAGATTCTAGATTATTTAATAAACATTTTTAATTAATTCAGAAAAATATAAAAAAAAAAAACATTAAACGGAACAAATAAAATTTTAGGGAAGAGAAGAAAATAAAAATGATTGGGTTGAAAAGAAGCCTCCCGGTTAAATCTAGCTATTTGTCACTTGGAGCGCACTTTCTCCACAAACAATTTAATTCTTATTTTTCCTTCGTATCTAAATAAATGGATTCCAGTTGCGACACTTATCTTTTTAAAACCTTGTTAATGGTCAAGATATTGTGTTTTGGAATTCGAAAATGTCCATAATTTGCGGGAAGTCTAATTTAAGCTCAAGTATAACAGAATAAGTTTGTAATCTCAATTACATATCATCTTACATAGAAGCCTTCTTTAAAAAAATAAAATGAATATTCATTGATGTGCCTAATACCAAATTAGTGAGCCTACGGAATCAAGTATTTAATTAATATATACTCATTCCCAAATTGCTAAATATCCTAGCAATACTTTATATCCTTCATTTTATAATATAAAAAAAAATAAAAAAAAAACAAACTTCACAAAAAGAAAATAATTTTTATTTTCTTATACAAATAAATAAATATATCTTAACAGGAACCCTTAGGTAATAATATTCCATGATAAAATAAATTTAGTGTTCAGAATAGGTGAGGGTCGAATCATAGCTCCTTCTGCACGTTTGTATTTAATTCATGTAGGCGTGGTGAAAATGATCAATACAATTGATTAGTGACACTTAACCTTCTGGTTTAGAAACAAAATTAGTAGCAGGTGAAAGTGAATAATTCCACTTTCATCTGCCTCAAAAAAGAAGTGATAGATCTGAATAATGATACTGTATAAAATATAATGAGTTTTCTTCTATATATTTCTCAATGCAATTGGAAAGCAGAGATAGATTGATACCCATGTAGAAATATGTGTAACATTTATAATTAAATTTGTATTCCGTTCCAAATAAATAAGTTATTTTCGCCTATTTTTCAACGTCATAGAAGGTTCTAGAATACAAGGACGGAAGAGCTCTACACATTGTTTATTTTTATGGGAAATAGATGCCCTTAACAGTTGAGTACCAACGTGCTAACTATTCCTGCTATCTGCTTCATTTCTGTAGCTATTTGAACACAAACTTGCTATAAAACAGACGCATGGGAATTTTATATTCTTTGTCTGGCCGCAGGGTAATTCTTAGGAAAATAAAGATTTCACAATAAATGTCACAGAAACATTTCCTCCGCAAACAATCATTAGTTCAATTACATTTGGAGATTAGAAGGGTTTCCAGATAGGGCAACATTTACTGAAATCGGTACGATAACCAAGTAATTACACTATTAATTGATCTAATTCTTAATTCCTTTTCCATGAAAGCAAAAGATAATTAATAGGTTTCATGGTATAACATGTATTGCTAGTAGAAATTTCATGGAATAACAATATTGTTACATTCCGACGGGCATAATAACGCAGAATCTTCTACTTCCTCCCTTATATCTTAACGAGTTTTACTTTACCGAAAACATACGGCATCGGAGGCACCTTGCCTCAATTAATATAGTATGTTATTTGACAACCACATGTGTCAAAAAAATATTGTGCTAGGGAGTTAGAGGCTAGAGGATTGATAGTTGGTAAATTGTCCAACGATCGTTTCCTTATTAGTGATGAATATTGTTTATCAGAAAATTGTGTTGAATTCATTATATGCGGTCAGAAGCAACCTAGGTTTACTTATGAAAAGGTTTAGTATTTCCATGCACCTGTACAAAGGACAAAGGTAACAATCATCAGCATAGTTAATGTTGTTGGCACGAGTTTAGGACAGCGCTGCAAAATGTAATTTCATTAAATGAAGAAGTGATTAGAGATTCAATTAATTTAAGGAGTAAGTTTTTTATACCAATAGGTGAATAACTGGTATAATTTGATGATCTTATAATCAGCGTAATAAACAGATATATCAAATGATGAAAAAAAAAACCGTCACAAGTATCTTAGCCAACGCTTTACTGTTGCATCATCCACCTGCTAATTTCCAGAGTGTAAATCACTTATGAAATAAACCTTATCATAATTTCCTTAGTATTTCTATTAATGTCAGTAAATATATTCCTTCGTTCAATAATGAGTAGGTTAAATCACAATATTATGTATTATATATATATATATATATATATATATAAATATATATATATATATATATATATATTTATATATATATATATATATATATATGCGGGGGCATATAAAAAAAATTAGAATAGCGCCAACGTTATCCCTGCGTGTCGTATGAGGCGACTAAAAGGGACGGGACGAGGGGGCTGGGAACCCCCTCTCCTGTAAAAAATTCCTGCGAGACATCGACAAGGAGATGGAGCTGGGGGGAGAGTGACTGCTCCCCGCACTCTAGTTTTGGGGTGTCTGAATGTGCGTGGATGTAGTACGATAGAGAGTAAAAGATGTGAGATTGGAAGTATGTTTAGAAGTAGAAGGATGGATGTATTGGCCTTGTGTGAGACAAAGATGAAAGGAAAGGGTGAAGTGATGTTTGGTGAAATATCTGGTAGAGTGTCTGGGATTGAAAGGGGAAGAGCGAGAGAGGGTGTGGCGTTATTGCTGAGTGAATGGATGACAGGTAAAGTAGTGGAATGGAAGGAGATATCATCTAGGTTAATGTGGGTAAGGGTTAGGTTGGGTAGGGAATGTTGGGCGTTTGTCAGTGCGTATGGGCCAGGTAGTGAGAAAAGTGAAGAAGAGCGGAATGAGTTCTGGAATGATTTAACTAGGTGTGTAGAAGGACTGGGTAGAAGGAATTATGTAGTTGTTATGGGTGACTTAAATGCTAGAGTGGGCGCTGGAGAGGTAGAAGGTGTCATTGGTAAGTATGGCGTACCAGGTGAAAATGAGAGTGGTGAGAGACTGGTAGACATGTGTGTTGAACAAGAGATGGTAATAAGTGCTAGCTTCTTTAAAAAGAAAGATAAAAATAAGTATACATGGGTAAGAGTGGCAAATGGAAGAGTAGTAGATAGGGCATTAATGGATTATGTGTTGGTAACTAAAAGAATGTTTGGAAGATTGAAAGACGTGCACGTGTATAGGGGTATGGCTAACGGTATGTCTGATCATTTTTTGGTGGAAGGAAAATTAGTTGTAGCAAAAGAGTGGGGGAATAGAGTAGGTGGATGTAAAAGGGAGGTAGTGAGGATTGAAGAGCTAATAAAACCGGGGGTAAAAAGTAAATATCAGGAAAGGTTGAAAATGGCATATGATGAGGTGAGAGTAAGAGAAACTGGTAATTTAGAGGAGGAGTGGAAGTTAGTAAAAGAAAATTTTGTTGGGATTGCAAGTGATGTATGTGGTAAGAAGGTTGTTGGAGGCAGCATGAGGAAGGGCAGTGAATGGTGGAATGAAGGATTGAAGGTGAAAGTGGAAGAGAAAAAGAGGGCTTTTGAAGAATGGCTGCAGAGTAATAGTATAGAGAAGTATGAAACATATAGAGAGAAAAAGGTGGAAGTAAAGCGCAAGGTACGTGAGGCAAAGAGGGCAGCTGACCTGAGGTGGGGTCAGGGATTAGGTCAGTCATATGAAGAGAATAAGAAGAAGTTTTGGAAAGAAGTGAAGAGAGTAAGGAAGGCTGGCGCAAGAATTGAAGAGACAGTGAAAGATGGAAATGGAAGGTTGTTAAAAGGAGAGGAGGCAAGGAAAAGGTGGGCGGAATATTTTGAAAGTTTGCTGAATGTGGAGGATAATAGGGAGGCAGATATAATTGCTGTTCCAGGTGTTGAGGTGCCAGTGATGGGAGATGAGAATGAGAGAGAGATAACAATAGATGAAGTGAGGAGAGCACTAGATGAAACGAGAGTAGGAAAAAGCATCTGGTATGGATGGTGTGAAAGCTGAGATGTTGAAGGAAGGGGGGTGTGACTGTACTTGAATGGTTGGTGAGATTGTTTAATATGTGTTTTGTGTTGTCAATGGTACCAGTAGATTGGGTTTGTGCATGTATTGTACCACTATATAAGGGTAAGGGAGATGTGCATGAGTGTTGTAATTCAAGAGGTATTAGTTTGTTGAGTGTAGTTGGAAAAGTGTATGGTAGAGTATTGATTAATAGGATTTAAGGATAAAACAGAGAATGCAATCTTGGAAGTACAGGGTGGGTTTTAGAAGAGGTAGGGATGTATGAATCAGATTTTTACAGTTAGGCAGATATGCGAGAAATATTTAGCAAAAGGTAAGGAGGTGTATGTTGCGTTTATGGATCTGGAGAAAGCATATGATACAGTTGATAGGGAAGCAATGTGGAATGTGATGAGGTTATATGGAGTTGGTGGAAGGTTGTTGCAAGCAGTGAAAAGTTTATACAAAGGTAGTAAAGCATGTGTTAGAATAGAAATGAAGTGAGTGATTGGTTTCCGGTGAGAGTGGGGCTGAGACAGGGATGTGTGATGTCGCCGTGGTTGTTTAACTTGTATGTTGATGGAGTGGTGAGAGAGGTGAATGCTCGAGTGCTTGGACGAGGATTAAAACTGGTAGGCGAGAATGACCATGAATGGGAGGTAAATCAGTTGTTGTTTGCGGATGATACTGTACTGGTAGCAGACACAGAAGAGAAGCTTGACCGACTAGTGACAGAATTTGGAAGGGTGTGTGAGAGAAGGAAATTGAAAGTCAAAGTGGGTAAGAGTAAGGTTATGAGATGTACGAGAAGGGAAGGTGGTGCAAGGTTGAATGTCATGTTGAATGGAGAGTTACTTGAGGAGGTGGATCAGTTTAAGTACTTGGGGTCTATTGTTGCAGCAAATGGTGGAGTGGAAGCAGATGTACGTCAGAGAGTGAATGAAGGTTGCAAAGTGTTGGGGGCAGTTAAGGGAGTAGTAAAAAATAGAGGGTTGGGCATTGAATGTAAAGAGAGTTCTGTATGAGAAAGTGATTGTACCAACTGTGATGTATGGATCGGAGTCGTGGGGAATGAAAGTGAGGGAGAGACAGAAATTGAATGTGTTTGAGATGAAGTGTCTAAGGAGTATGGCTGGTGTATCTCGAGTAGATAGGGTTAGGAACGAAGTGGTGAGGGAGAGAACGGGTGTAAGAAATGAGTTAGCGGCTAGAGTGGATATGAATGTGTTGAGGTGGTTTGGCCATGTTGAGAGAAGCAAAAATGGTTGTCTGCTAAAGAAGGTGATGAATGCAAGAGTTGATGGGAGAAGTACAAGAGGAAGGCCAAGGTTTGGGTGGATGGATGGTGTGAAGAAAGCTGTGGGTGATAGGAGGATAGATGTGAGAGAGGCCAGAGAGCGTGCTAGAAATAGGAATGAATGGCGAGCGATTGTGACGCAGTTCCAGTAGGGCCCTGCTGCTTCCTCCGGTGCCTTAGATGACCGCGGAGGTAGCAGCAGTAGGGGAGTCAGCATTATGAAGCTTCATCTGTGGTGGAAATGTGGGAGGTTGGGCTGTGGCACCCTAGCAGTACCAGCTGAACTCGGTTGAGTCCCTGATTAGGCTGAAGGAACATAGAGAGTAGAGGTCCCCTTTTTGTTGTTTCATTGTTGGTGTCGGCTACCCCCCAAAATTGGGGGAAGTGCCTTGGTATATTGATTGATGTATATATATATATATATATATATATATAAATATATATATACATATATATATATATATATATATATGTATGTATGTATGTATGTGTGTATGTAATTAATGTTATTCGATTACCAGTAACGTCCACAGTCTTTCCAAGTTAATGATAGGTCAATCATGAAGATAAAAAAAAGATGATTCCAAAAGATCATTGAGAGAGAGAGAGAGAGAGAGAGAGAGAGAGAGAGAGAGAGAGAGAGAGAAATAACCTCAGGAAGCTTAAAGGACATGCCATGACATATGAATTTTAAATGAAAGTTGGCACTGGAATGAAAAATACAACCGGGTTTAGACTGAATACAGGCGAATAAAAAGTCCTTACCGTTGCAAGTGTAGTAGTTGAAGGCTAAATGTCATGGAAAAAATATATACTGTCTATTCCCTGTTATGTAAGGCATATTACAAATAGACCTTTCCATGTTCACATTTATAGGACCATAAGGGTGACAATTGCATGTTTATATCTAACTGTTTTTGCCAATTGGATTGATTTGAGCATAAACATGGATAACAGAACAACGTGATAATAGTGTGGAAACTAATATATTACACTCGTTAGATTTTTTTTTATCTGGAGTCTGATGACAGTTTAAATATTGAAGAAAACGTAGATAGGCCCCCCTTTTTTATTTGTATATACGTTGCTTGCTGTAGGTGCATAACATACCTCAATTTACATTTTTATGTATGAAAATCTGAGTCATAAATGGACATGAACAGATCGGAACGATTAACTTTGCACATGCAGACGACTCAATGAAAACATTGAAGCAGTAAAAGAATAGTACATGAATAGAAAGCACACTCTCTCAGTCGATGAACACTTCCAAGATATATGAATAAATACCTACTGATGAAAAATTTATGAAAGTACGCTTGGATTATTTCAACCCAACTCTAAATGAAACGTGAAGCCTTTTGAAAAGTTGCACAAAACCCATGTTATTTTATTATTTTAGTAAAAGAGTCTTTTATAAAGGTGAGAACAGAGAAGGATTTCCCTTTAAATTTACGATAATGTTTAAAAGTATCCGATATCTATCAACAGGTGCAAAAAAAGTTACAGCTAAAAACACTATATTATATCATTTTTTATTCTTTTATGGGAAGAAAAAATTTTCTTTGAAAATTCATCCACCACATTGCATAAATCTCGTATTTATCCCTTTTATTCCTTTACAAAAGGAAATACATATTACTCGTTTCTTCGAGAGAGAAGTCTTCTCGGAATGTCCCCTTCAACTCAAATGCAGGAGCCACTAGGGAGGCTTTGGTGCAAGATCTTAGGTAAGTAATTGCCTTACATTCATCCTCGGCTGAGGACTAGCACCGAGCGCAAGGGGCCATTCAGCAAAGCATTAGTCATCGGAGGTAGACTCTCATTTAAATAATTGTACAGAAATAAATATATACTTTATATCTGAAATATGCAGGGATATTTGTAGTAGGGAATATGTATTAGTATTATAAAAAAAAATCGCGGAAACAGATTATTATCATAACACAATATTTCGTCTTACGGTGTTTTTTATTGCAATTGAACTGCATGTAAATTAGTTTATTTCAAGCTTTAACGCTGTGGTTTCTATTTGCTATGAGTAGCATTTATTTATTACATACAAACAATGAGGCTTTGATTATAATCCATGTTGAATTTATAATAAGGTATAGTAATTTTCTAATTTATTGTTTGTCATAATTTCAAAATTTGATTATAGTATCTGAATAAAAAAAATAATATAATGGCTAACTAATCTAATCCCCTAAACTTAATATTATGTTTTGTATATCATATATTGAACAATCCAAAGATTTTTAATTGCAAGTGCAAATAAGGGGATTTTAAAAGTCAACATTACCAACCAATCGGCAAATCAATGCTGTTCATAAAGTAGCTAGAAAATATCGAATTAGGGAGATAAATCTGTGCCAAAAACATTGTGTACATCTCGCACCTTTGTATCCATTAGTCATATGTATGAAGATAATATTAATATACATATATATATATATATATATATATATAAATATATATATATACATATATATACATATACATAAATATATATATATATATATATATATATATGATATATATATATATATATATATATACATGTGTGTGCGGGTGTGTGTGTGTTTTGTATATGATAGAGAGAGAGAGAGAGAGAGAGAGAGAGAGAGAGAGAGAGAGAGAGAAATAACCTCAGGAAGCTTAAAGGGACATGCCATGACATATGAAATTTAAATGAAAGTTGGCACTTGGAATGAAAAATACAACCGGGTCTAGACTGAATACAGGCGAATAAAAAGTCCTTACCGTTGCAAGTGTAGTAGTTGAAGGCTAAATGTCATGGAAAAAATATATACTGTCTATTCCCTGTTATGTAAGGCATATTACAAATAGACCTTTCCATGTTCACATTTATAGGACCATAAGGGTGACAATTGCATGTTTATATTTAACTGTTTTTGCCAATTGGATTGATTTGAGCATAAACATGGATAACAGAACAACGTGATAATAGTGTGGAAACTAATACATTGCACTCGTTAGATTTTTTTGTTTTTTATCTGGAGTCTGATGACAGTTTAAATATTGAAGAAAACGTAGATAGCCCCCCTTTTTTATTTGTATATACGTTGCTTGCTGTAGGTGCATAACATACCTCAATTTACATGTTTATGTATGAAAATCTG
>NC_090726.1:172804732-172807232 GCF_036898095.1 Palaemon carinicauda
GCATATATTAGGGAATATGTGAATATATTTCACTCAATCACTATATCAAGCATTAATGTATTTGGAAGACTAGTTGGTGTAATTTTACTTTTACTTTCGTTAATAAATCGAGATATTCCATATGTATTACCCGGGAAATTTGTATTTTATTGTTATTCAAATAAAAAAAAAAGTTTTAGTTTGAAAGAATTATTATTTCAAGGAGCCTTGTGTAAATCAAGAGGATTTATCATGATATTCAAAGTGCGGTTGTACACTAATTAGTTTTAATTCCAATTGATATAAAATAAGTGAGGTAAATCTTTACTCATGAATAATGTTTCTGTACGATATATATATCAATGCATACATATGGTTCCATTTTTTGCTTTCCTCCAATGGGTATATCTTGAAGAGAATAAGGTAGAAATTAAGAAACTTTTATATATTTTACATCTACCCTCAAAAAAAAAAAAAATGAAAATAGGATTCATAAATGATCTTCTGCTTTATTATATTGATATGTATAAACATATTCTTGGGATCTGGTTAAGTATTATATTAACTTAAAGGAGTTAGGGTTAAGGATGTAAGAACTTTTAATATCACTTCTTATAACAAGCTACTTGCTAAATAATTTATCTAAATTCTGATATCTTTTAGAAAGAAACTAAATAAATAAAACACAACATTTTAAAGGTTTAATAGATTTTCTAAGAATGGTTCAAATTATGATATTTAATGTTCAACACTTTCTATCTTTTAATTACTATATATTCATCTGGCTACTTGCTGTTTGGACATTATGTAAATTAAACATCATTGTTATTATTTTTATTATTATTATTATTATTATTATTATTATTATTATTATTATTATTATTATTATTATTATTATTATTATTATTATTATTATTATTATTATTTTTAAATGCTAAGCTACAACTCTAGCTGGAAAAGCAGAATACTATAAGCCCAGGGACCCCAACAGGGAAAATAAGGAAAAATAAAGCATTTTAAGAATAGTAAAAACATTGAATTAAATACTTACTATATAAAACATAAAAACTTTAACAAAAGAAGAGGAAGAGAAGCTCGATAGAACAGTGTGTGGAAGTGTACCCTCAAGCAAGAGAACTCTAACCCAAGACAGTGGAAGATCATGGTACAGAGGCTATGGCCCTATCAAAGACTAGGGAACAATGATTGGATTTTGGAGTGTCCTTTTCTTAGAGGAGCTGCTTATCATAGCTGAAGAGTCTCTTCTACCCTTACCAAGAGGAAAGTAGCCACTGAACAATTACAGTGCAGTAGTTAACCCCTTGGATGAAAAAGAATTTTTTGGCAATCTCAGTGTTGTCAGGTGTATGAGGATGGAGGAGAATCTGCAAAGAATAAGCCAGACTATTCGATGTCTGTGTAGGCAAAGGGAAAGAACCGTAACAACAGAGAAGGGTCCTACACAGTACTGTCTGGCCAGTCAAAGGACCCCATAACTCTCTAGAGTTTGTATATCCCCGGGCGGCTGGTGCCCTGGCCAACTTACTACCTTCAGTCCAAATTATTGGTCATTTTGCAAAATGTCCAGATAAATAGGGAATTTTGCGATGTGACCATGCGTTTCGTATTTTAGTATAATGGCAGGTCATTTTATAAAATTATTTCTTTTATACGTGTATATATATATATATATATATATATGTGTGTGTGTGTGTGTGTGTGTTTGTGTGTGTGTGTTTGTGTGTGTGTGTGTGTTTGTATGTGTGTGTGTGTGTGTGTGTAGGTGATAGAGAGATAGAGAGCGACATAGATAGATGTACCGTAGATAAATTAAGAAGCATTGGAGTCATTTAACTATTAGAAATCTTAGCTGCTTATAAGTTTTTCTTTCCATTTGATTCCACTTAAGGTAATAACCGTTTAATATGTGTTTATTTAATTGTTAAAATATTTATAACCATATTTCTCTAAAAATATTCACGTAGCTATTTGCGATTCTATTTAGATAATATCTGTCTCCCAATGTTCATTTTATAATAGGTATCAGACACAAAATCAAGTCTTTATAAAAAGATAAAGAAAGAAATCCGCTGAAAACAAAGCGGCCTTTGCTCGTTAAAAACTACATACACTGGTATATAGTAAACGAAAGCAATAGAATATTACAGTTTACGTGGTTAACCTTTTCTATACGTGCAAATTACAAAGTGAATAGTCGTCAAACGCTTCATTGAAAAAAATACTGCAAAACAAGAGCTAAATCCGCTAGAAGTATTTGTAGTTTTTTTAATTGAATAACACAATTGAATTCAGTTCGTAAAATTCCAACTTCATCAAACAATGTAACAATTTTTTAATGGTTTTCCATTTGGGCATTTCCTAGGTTTATTCGTATCTTTTTGATGTCAGTATATGATGCTATATGGAATATGAATAGTAACTCTATTGTAGCTTTTAGTGGCTTATCATATGCTTTTTCATCTAAGAGACATATTTTAATTAACAAGTACAAATGAATAAT
>NC_090726.1:172822232-172834732 GCF_036898095.1 Palaemon carinicauda
GATCAGCGCTGATGGATGTGAGAGCTTACAGGGGAGCAGATTGTGATTCAGATCATTACATGGTGACAGCAAAAATACGTATAAAACTAACAACAAAGAAAAATAATGGAGGGCAAACATCTAAGATAGCTACTGAGAAACTGAAGGAAGGGGAAACAAGATTACAATATCAGGTTGAAGTAGAGAACAGATTTGCAGCTTTGGAGGTGGATGATGATGTGAGTTGGGACCAAGTAAAGCCTATAGTGCTGGAAGCAGCAGAGAGAACTGTTGGTAGGGTGGGACGACGAAGGGGAGGACGATGGTTTGATGAGGAATGCAGAGAGGCCGCCCAAAGAAGAAGGGAAACAAGATTAAAATGGATAGAGAATAGAGGAAATGCAGAGAGGAGAAGGATATATACAGAGGCAGGAAATGAGGCATGCAACACTAACAGAAGGAAGAAAAGAATGCTGATCAATAGAGAGCTGGAAGAGATTGAGAGCAATAGCAGACTGGGAAATGTGAGGGCCGAGTTCCATGGAATAAATAAAATCAGGAAGGGATACCAGGCCAGACAAGGAATGGTGCGCAGTGGGAATGGCGATCTTTTAGTAGAGAGTGGGGAAATTGAGGAGAGATGGGTAGAACATTTTAGAACTTTGCTAAATAGAACAGCACCACCTGAACAACCTGCGGAGAATGAAGAAATTTTATTAGGAGAAGATGAAGAGGATCCAACCATAGAGGAAATTCTGGAAATAATAAAACACTTAAAGAATAATAAGTCTGCTGGCCGTGACGAAATTAGTGCAGAACTACTGAAATATGGAGGAAGACAGCTACAAGAAGCAATGGCAAATATTGTGATTGGAATTTGGAGAAGGGAAGAAATGCCTGAGGAGTTAGAGGAGGGACTGTTTGTGCCAATTCACAAGAAGGGTGATAGAACTGAGTGTGGAAATTATAGAGGCATTTGTCTCTTAACTGTTGGATATAAGATTGTAGCTAAACTATTATATAATAGACTGAAGAGACATAGTGAGACCATATTAGGAGATTACCAAGCAGGGTTTAGAGCGTCTAGATCAACCATAGACGAAATATTTATTGTAAGGCAGATCCTGGAGAAGTACTGGGAATATGATAAAGAGTCCTGGCATGCCTTTATAGATTTTAAACAGGCATATGACAGTATCCAACGAGAGGCGTTATGGAGAATACTTAGAGAGTTCAGAATACCAGAGAAACTTATACGCCTAATAAAAATGTGTTATAGAAATATGAGAGGCAGAGTACGGATTGGAGGGGAAGTAACAGATCCCTTTGAAGTTGATAGTTGTTTAAAGCAAGGATGTGCACTGTCTACGATTCTTTTTAACCTAGTGCTGGAATGGGTCATGAGACAAACACCACAGGGTAATAGAGTACACCTTGGGGGTACTATGTGTGATAGATTAGCTTATGCTGATGATATTGACTTTTGTGGTGAAAGTATCCAAGAAATTGATAGAAAAATAAGAATTTTTAGAGAAGTTGCAAATCGAGTTGGCCTGGAAATAAATGAGTCTAAAACCAAAATCTTGAAAGTTTCAAGGCAAGAGAGGATACTGGGTAACATCAGGTGTGGAAACATGGAGTTGGAAGCTGTTGAGAGTTTCAAATACCTTGGCTCCACAGTTACAGTTGAAAATAGAGTAGAGGAAGAGGTCAAATTAAGAATAGCAGCGGCAGCCAGATGTGGTTGGGCTTTAGCCAAAGTTCTCAACAGCAATATCTTATCAAGGAGAACAAAGGTGAACACCTATACAACTATTATTAGACCCGTGTTAACGTATGGCTGTGAAACCTGGAGGCTGACAAGGGATCTGGAACGAAGGTTGGAAGTGTTTGAAAACGGAATCTTGAGAAGGATATGTGGACCGGTCTTTGATGTGGAGATGGGGCAATGGAGAAGAAGGCATAACAATGAACTGAGAGAAATGACAGAAGTACCCCTGATAACAAGCACAATTATGGCACAGAGACTGAGGTGGGCAGGACATGTGGCCATGACCGATGAGGATAGACTGATAAGCCAGATTACTAGAGGACAACCAGAGGGCAGACGACCTCCAGGAAGACCTCGTATGAGATGGTCTGATAATATAAAAAGGGACATGACAAAGCTTGGAGTGGATGATCCGGGGGATTGGTGGGATTTTGCGCAGGACCGTGGTCGTTGGAAGCTTCTTGTAGCAGCGGCAAAGAGCCATGGAGGCCCGCAGCCAGTGGAGTGAGTGAGTGAGTGAGTGTATATATATACATTATATAGATGTATATATATATATATATATATATATATATATATATATATATATATATATATATATATATATATATATATAATATATATATATATATATATATATATATATATATATATATATATATATATATGTCTATATATCTGTATATATATATATATATATATATATATATATATATATATATATATATACATATATATATATATATATATATATATATATATATATATATCTGTATATATATATATATATATATATATATATATATATATATATCTGTATATATACATATATATATATATATATATATATATATATATAAATATATATATATATATATATATATATATATATATACATAAGTATATATATACTGTATACATATATATATATATATATATATATATATATATATATATATATATATAAATATATATATATATATATATATATATATATATATATATATGTATGTATATATATATATATATATATGTATATATTTATATATATATATATATATATATATATATATATATATATATATATATATATATATATATATATATATATATATATATATACAGATAGATATAGATATATATATATATATATATATATATATATATATATATATATATATATATATATATATATATATATAATTATGTAATAATTTTTTCCTTTAAAATTTATTGAAAATCTTTTAGGTATTCTTTTATATATTAGCCCGTTTTCAGTGATGTGGGAAACTTATAGTTTATTTTAAAATTTCAAGTGAGGGAGATAATTTAAGCATGAGATCTGAGTTTTCTAAAGGTGTATTTTTATTATAATTTTTCGATATATTGATTATTTTTTAAAGAAGAAAATATTAACCAACAGTAGAGATTGGATTTTTTTTTCTTATTATGCCTTGTGTCTTTACATAGCATAGTCCGTACTTCAAAATTATTGAACTTTTTATCATCGTAGAAAAATGGGAACCTAGAAAAGAAATTATAGGAAAAAAATTTTTTATGGTAAATCAACGTAACTCTCATTTCTATTTTTCTTAATATGAATATATTCCAATATGAGTCAGATTTACATTAATGGACATTATTTTTTATATATTTAAAAATAATGATTAGTATTTATATATAACATAGCAGCAACTGCTGTTCTTCACTCACCAAATAAGTATTGTCTGTAATTAAAAAAAAATATAAGGCCACGAGGAATAAAGAGCTATGAAATAGCATGGCCAGGCATCAAATGTTGAAAAGAAATCATATTTATCTGTAATATTGTGGCAGTTTCTGTCAATATTATACCACAGATAAAATAATTTTTTTGTAGCAAATTTTGAGAAAAATTTATCCTTATCACTTGAAATAGTATATATGAAAAAATAAAGCTATCTCTCTATTGATGACCATAGATGCTCAGATGAGCAACATAGAAAAGTCTCCAATCACTAAGTTGAAATTACATGAACACGACAATAGACAACCAAAGCTCTTTTAGAGACACGAAGAGCGCTTCAATCCTTTCCTGTTACCTCCCACCCCTTCCTAAACCAAGCATCTTTTGGGGGGATATGGAAGTTGCTATACTTATTGCATTTCAGATTTATTACTTTTTCCCCTTTACAGAGTTTCTAATTTTGCTATTCGCAGCCGACCATTTTTTTCTTTTTTTCGATAGTGTTTGTTTTTCACTTGTTCAGGCTAGAGGAATTTACATTTTCATTTACAGTGTTCCCAGAAGCTTTTTTATTTCTCTATTGACTGTGAAGAGAGGAAATGGTGAACTAAATTTTCCATTTCATTTACTAGATATTTTCTCTTTTCACTTCTATGGTAAATCAACTTGCTATAAATTAAATCAATAATATATCGGAAACTTCATGCCACTATACCTGTTAAAATCTCGCTAAGTGAAGACAAATGGAGACTACAGTAGGTTTCATTAAAAAGATCTATATGACAGCCCGAAAATGTATTAAAATTTCTTATAATCAACAAATATGACAGTAATCAATATAATTTGGTTACCTTTTTTATCATACCATTCATATTTAGTGAGTACATATTCAATTCATCATTACTCCTATTGGAATCAGATGATTAGAATAATTCTGCTCATAATTTCTTGTTTGAAGCCGTGTTCGTCATGAAAAAAATAATAGTTTTTATAATATATTTTTTTTATTGCAATCAGGGTCAACCATATGTTTGCTTCAAGAATGTTATTTTTGTTTTATTTTTTTATTTTCATTTTCAAAAGGATTTGTATGAATCCATTGTAACATTCAACAAAGGTCTACCGATAACGAAACCCTATTTTCATAGAATGTCAATAAGTGGTGAACAGTGCCATGTCGATCTAGAATCATGATTTTGATCTGTATCACCTCCTGAACTTTATCGGTTCTTCCGAGGCATAATATGTATCCATTATTAAAATATGAGAATCACATTTCATCAAAATCAATCAATTCGTTTTGACGTAGTATTTAAATATGTGAAAAATGTAAATCCGGATTTTACATCCATATCCTAAACCGGATCATCTCCAAAAGTAATGGAGTCGTCTATGGTCTAAGATCTATATATGGTGGAAATTTCATCAAAATCCATCAAGAAGTTATGACAAATAGATAAACCGACTTGATTCTAAAACCATCCTTGGCAGATGTAATAAACCTTAATTATTTGATACATGTCAAGTCACTTAGTATTCAACATTTTTTTCTTTTACGTTAAAAATCATCTCTCTCTCTCTCTCTCTCTCTCTCTCTCTCTCTCTCTCTCTCTCTCTCTCTCTCTCTCTCTCTCTCTCTCTCTCTCTCTCTCTCTCTCTCTCACAATATTTCATACAATTATTTTGTGTTTTATCTTTATCATTATTAATATCTAATAATAATGCAAATCTATGTGTTTACCAAGAATATCATGACAAGCAAATCTCAGCAAAAGAAGATAAATTCTTTAAAAATATGTGTTGCCTAAACTGTTACTAAGCCGTTGGAATGGTACTGCCATCTCCTGTTGATGGGGCCGTAATATTTTAGGAGAAAAGTTAGTGAATCATCAGGTTTAGCACCGCAGTATATCATTATAATGGCCAACCTGCTAAAGTGTCTCATTTCCGCACATGGCTCAGAGGATTTGCAGATTTTCCGAATTTTTGCCACCATAGTAATTTACGGCTGAAGGAAGAGTAAATCACAATGCATTTTACAGTGAGAGCTTCTTGGGAGATAAATAGCCGTTAAAAAAATTATATATATATATATATATATATATATATATATATATATATATATATATATATATATATATATAATTACTTATTTCTTGTACTAATGAATTATAGATATTATCTCAACCACCGTGTGTATACATGAGTTTTTCATGAAAAATCGTATTATGATTTTCTCTACAGATTTATTTTGCTAATAAGGATTATTTTGTTACAGAAGCATTAAAGACTGTATGTTTTTTTTTATCTCGTAATAAAGAGAATTAGAAAAAGTCCATTTATTGAGTTAGCCATCCCTATCGCAACTGTCATATAACAGTTGAATAGGGGGTGACCCACTTTCCAGCATCAAATCCAAATTTCTAATCAGTTTAACCAAAAAAACCAAACTCTCATCATAACCCTGTCTGACCCTTTAAAAGAATGATCAATAATCCCAATATATAGATATTTCCTCTATCATAATTCGCTGTTGGTTTGTATAACATTTACTTATCTTTCGAGTTCCCCCCCCACTCTCTCTCTCTCTCTCTCTCTCTCTCTCTCTCTCTCTCTCTCTCTCTCTCTCTCTCTCTCTCTCTCTCTCTCTCTGCTACCATCTTTTTTTTTTTAGTGATTTTATGTTTACTCTGAAAACTTTCCTCCGAAAGCGCAGGATGTCATTATTGTTAAACTGTAAACTTAATTACGAACTTTTGCTGAAGATAAATGAAGATATAGTTTCGTGGAAGTTTGAAATCTAATATTTTCATTCTATCTATATACGTAAAACGCTATATGCAGTTTTAATGTTTAATTTACAAAAAAAGTTGCCTTGGCGGATAATTTAGAATATTATTCATAAAAATTAGTAACATTACTACGATTTTATAATGTTTTTAGTTTCTAGTAATAATTACTCTTTTAGTTATCCTCTTTTTAGTCCATTGAAGTCTTTCATGTTTTCTGCTTTAGATTTTATAGTTATTCGGAATGTTCCATATAAAGAAATTGTATCTGAAAAAAGCTCTTTCTAATCAGTTGTTTAAGGAAAATTAAAGATATATTGTAAATAGATTACGATAACCCACATTAACTATTGCGAAAAAAAAATACCAAGATTTTGATATTCAGATCATGCCAAAACCGTCTAAGAAATTATTTCCATGAATATAGGGCGTCCACAATTAAGTAGGTGTAAATATTTCGACAATGAGGTAGATTGCTTTTTGCAGGTCACGAGGAATGCAAATAAATATGGAGCAGTTTTATTATCAACTTGCATCTTTTCTTTATTCACCTTAAGCCAGAACTAGAATCTTTCATTCATCATTCCTTCTCTTAATATACTTAGATTCAGTAGCTATTGCAATGTGTACACACATCAAAAATTGCATATTGGTAAAGTTATTGCAATCAATACGGCTGTTCAACCATAGACAGGCTCATTTATGCCTTTGAGCTCTCTCCCTCCCTCTCTCTCTCTCTCTCTCTCTCTCTCTCTCTCTCTCTCTCTCTCTCTCTCTCTCTCTCTCTCTCACTAAAATCCACACAAGCAAACAGAGATTACGAATAAACACATACAGATCACAAACACACATACGAGCAAACATGTGCATATACATACATGTAAAAACACGAAGCAACTCTATATGAAACACAAATTGGATCATGGAATGACCTTTGGACTTTTATTCCCGGAGGAAATAGGATAAAAAATTGCAATCAAAGGAGAATGTGATCCTGGTACTGAGTTAGCCGGAAAAGGTTGAATAGAAAATCTTACAAAAATAAAAGATAATTAAATTTCACTATATTTCGCTCAAAAGCTGTGAGATATGAAATCTCGTTGTTCCTCCCATTGCCTTAAGTTTTTTTTTTAAATATCAATTTATGAGGAGAAGATTCATTAATAAAGTTTTCAGACGTTACATCCATTTAAATTAATTTTACAATAATGATAAGTTGATTTTCTCCACACTGAAGAAAAAATTATGTTATTATAGTTATCATTATTACTAGCTAAGTTACAACCCTAGTTAGAAAAATAGGATGCTATAAGCCTAAGGGCTCCGACAGTTGTCAAAGTACCATCGAAGTGTCGTTAGCAGTGATGATTACTTGCGTTGTCAACCCTTGTCCAAATTTTTTTTTATAAGGATTGACTTCTTTGGCGATGTTTCTATTTCCAAAGCTATATTGAAGTTGATCACGAATACTCTGTGGCAATCATGAAGCAAATACATTAAATATATATTAGACTATTAATCCCGTATGATAAATTACAGATGAGTGGGAATATCAATACGATTTTGATATTACAGATCGTAAGTGTACTTAAAGCTGTTAAACTGTTAATGTACGTTAGCTTTGAGGGACTTACATCCTATCATGCCTTTGCCTGGTATGTGGAATTGCGACAGACAGCGTTTTTGGTACCTGTACGACAGGTGGTATAATGCTGAAAGATAATTATGATAGTTATATTGAATGGAAACTTCTGTCTCTATATAGATATATTGAATATTTGTAAGATTTTTGCATATTCAAAATTTTAAGATGATTCTCATGCTTCCAATAAAATACTATATTTCAAGAGACATCAATCATAAATAATTTTATCATTATCTTGAACATTATTCAACGAAAGAACATTTATGGCATTTTTACTTTCATCATTTTTTCTGTACTTTCTTCGTGGATCAATGATTTACATAAAAACACATTCAAAAATCTCAGGTGTGTGATCTTACTTCCATCCTCTGATACCTCACCATTATTAGAATAAGTTGACATGAGAAGCAAACTTTGTTTATGCCTTCCATTTATAGTGTTAAAGGAGCTACTCAAACTTATATGATTCAGAAGTTTACTCTTATGATTTTGCGTTGTAGGCAATAAGAACCATTGTGGTGACCTTACTGGTAAACACCAGACTGGAATTCGAGTCCCGCTCAAAGTCGTTAGTTCATTTGTTCACTGCAATCTCACCATCTTTGTGAGCTAAGGAGGGGGAGGGGGATATGGGGGAGCCTATAGGTGTATCTTCTGATTCATCAACAGCCATTAATGGGCCGTCCTTGGTCCTAGCTTGGTTAGGGAGGGGGCTTGAGTGTTGATCATATGTTTATATATGGTATGTCTCTAGTGCTTTGACTTTCTTGCTAGGGCAATATCTCTGTCCCTAGCCTCTACTATTCATGAGCAGCCTTTCAACCTTCAAGCCTCAAATTAGGTGACTTACTCTACTCCCTTCATCAGATGCCTCATCACCCACCCACCCTTACAAGCTCCCCCACATCCCCTTTGCACACCCATCTACCTATAACCTCTACCAATACCCACTCCCTCCTCTTTGCCATCCAACTTTCTCTCTCTTTCTCTCTCTCTCTCTCTCTCTCTCTCTCTCTCTCTCTCTCTCTCTCTCTCTCTCTCTCTCTCTCTCTTCTGAATTACAAAATACACTGGCAAATATATATACCTACATCATACAGGATTAAAACCACGGTGAAAATATTTGTGTATCAGTACTAGGAATGTATGAAAGATCTAAATATGAAATCAAAGAAAACTTAATCAAAGCGTTACTTCTATCGAAAAATAAAAAAAAAAATATAAAAAAAAGTTCGATATCACGTGTGATTTGGTAACTAGAAAATTTTATTATATGACATCACTAGTAGTCTAAAGTTATGTCTTGTTCGAAGAAATATATTATATTATTTTTTAGTCTGGAAGTAGAGATACAAAATTTTCCTATTCCATTTTTTTTTTGGGGGGGGGGGGGCAAAAAATAGTAATACATATTTTCTGAAAAAAAAAATATTCGGAATATTTTCGAGTATAGTGTTTAATCTAGATTTAATCAAATGACTTCTTGATAGCTTCCTATAGCAGTTAATCAATATGTTGTTCAACTCAAGAATCATAGATATGTGAGGTTCTGAATTTACAATGAAGTGTTGAATTGATAGGGATATAGTATCTTTGTGTGTATCTATATGAGAGAGAGAGAGAGAGAGAGAGAGAGAGAGAGAGAGAGAGAGAGAGAGAGAGAGAGAGAGAGAGAGAGAGAGAGAGAGAGAGAGAGAAATTCAAAATATAATTTATCGGAAACCTTCAGTGTGAGATTTGAGGTGTTTCGATGACGTGACCAATTAAGATATTCTGAGAGAAACAATTTTTTCCTCCTAGCAATAGAGTTGAGGGAGAGTTTTGCCTGCCAAACACTTTATGAGTAGTGACGAAAATATTATTGTATCCTTATTAGCAAAGTTCGTCCAATCTAATTATGGAATATCCGAAGGCTTCCCTAAACCCTTTTTATAACAACTCCATAACACGTTTGATTTGTTATTGGGAAAACTCTCTTGGGTGATATTTCAAGATATTGCTGATATGAAATCTGAAATTAATATTGTTTTGAAGAAAAACCGTATATTACGTAATTGACCAAGAGTAGCGTTGGAGTTGTTTTTAACCCAGTTCTTGATTTGTATTTCTTATTACTTATGTGTGTTGGAAATACGTATTTATTGCTGCGTTGTCTTTTTTTTCGTTTTAATGTATTTCCAGGAAATAAAGTAATGTTGAAACAATACAATCCAAACTTTCTGGAGATATCTTTCAGCGCTTGATATTCGTATTAATTAATTATATACCAAGTACAAAAAAAGTTTATTCTAAAAAAATGTGAGGAAGACTAATATGAGTGATAAAAAAACTCATACATGCATTATAAAGATTAAGCGTTTAAGACTGAATACATAGGCCATGGGGTCGATGGAAAAAGTAAAGTAAGTATAAGTAATGTATATATATATATATATATATATATATATATATATATATATATATATATATATATATATATATATATATATATATATATATATATATATATATATATATATATATATATATATATATATATATATATATATATATATATATATATATATATATATATGTATGTATGTATGTATATATATGTATATATATATATATATATATATATATATATATATATATATATATATATATATATATATATATATATATATATATATATATATATATATATATATATATATGTATATATATATATATGTATATATATATATATATATATATATATATATATATATATATATATATATATATATATATATATATATATATATATATATATATATATATATATATATATTGAAGTGAAGGAAACATTAAATTATTTTAAGGTGGTTTTTTTATAGGGTAAAAATGCCTGAATTTAACGTACCTATTTGGTGCATATTCCATTATTTTTACCAGAGAGCATGGCGTAAGGCCTCAAGATGGTTCGATAGAAGCTGTGAAAGACGGATTGGAAGGGATCAATTTCCTTATTAAAAGAGAGCAAGACTTCGTTAAAAATCCTTTTTTGGTAAACAGAGAAACAATTTTAAAACATGAATCCCTTTATATTTACCCATAATTTAAGGTGTGAATATTATATACTTATGAGAAGAAAGAGTAAAAAAAAATCTCAGATAGATATATAGGAAGATAGCACTTCCGTCATCATATTCACCCATTCCTGAGACGTTGATAGTTGTTGGCAGGGCAGTGATGGATACTAAACTATAAAAAGAATTTGTTAGGATTCTAGTTCTTGTATATAAGTGAAGTCTTTTGATAGGTTTAAAAGGGAACATAATATGATGGTAAAAGTCATAGGAAAGAACATAAAATAATGGTTTCTATAAAAAAGGAATTTTCTAGTGAGATTCAAAGAATAGAAGAGAGTGACGTCACTATGGTTAGGCTTAAGTAATACTGGTAGTTCCTAATTGTATATAAAAAAGCTCAATTATTCAAAAAGAATGAGAGATAGATATTGTTACATATCTGCATCATGTAATTACACATAGTTAAACTGAAATAAGATCAAGTGATTCTTGTAGATGTTTTTTGCTCTTTTAGAGGCATAACATTACTCAAACTACCTTTTTTTCTTTTTTTTTCTTTTTGCATAATGTTGATGCCGAATTGTATATGTGAAAGATTAACTCAAAAATGAGAATAAATTTTGTTTAGATACTGAAAATATTTGATATCAAAATTCTTTTGTAAAACAGGAGGATGAGAAACTAAACAATATTTAAATGGACAATTATGTCTTTGATTTGATAAGCATAAATCAATTTTGAGAATAATAAGGATGCAGGCAGATTTTATCACTTGTAACCAATAACAAATGATAATTGTGAAAGGGGATATCCTCTAAGAACATATATGTAAATCATTTTCAAGCAAGGTTAATTGATGTCACTATGGATCTCTATCAGGACAAAAATATAAACATAGAGGGTTCAGATGAAGGTTCATAATTCTGTCTATTCCTTAGCTTCAATGATGGAAAAGAAATTTATTATATAGAGACGAAAGCTATAAAAATACATGATGGAGAAAAAATTAAGAGAGGTCAGGTTCAATTTTCTATGATAATCGTCAATCCGCCTTATTTTTATCACTTTTTCAAAAAAAAATAATATTTGTCTTGCGGCTAATGCAGTCTAGTACCAGTAATGACAATGGGAATTCAATCTTGATTTCATAGGTTTCCTTTGGTGTTTTGTTGTCCTTTCAAATCAAACGAATTCAATGTAAGCTGTAATTGATTTTCATTCAGCATTTCAATTTACTTTTACATTCGGCGGATTTCAGAGATCTAATTTGCCTACCTCAATGATTGACTCATTTATTTTCTTTTTCAATTATGAATTCAAGATAGGAAAACTCTATCCATACCTATTAAGGTCTTAAGATTGGGAATATATATATTTTTTTTCATTTGATTGAATGCATATTTTTCTTGCTGGTTATCGAGGTAACGCATTTACTTTAAGATGCAGATGTTGGTAAACTCTTTCTCTCCTCCATCCTATTGATAGTGCTAACAGAAAACCAGAAAGGAAGGACTGAATTAGATTTTTTTTTTTT
>NC_090726.1:172839732-172842232 GCF_036898095.1 Palaemon carinicauda
TACTATTTGTATAATCTTCACCTCGTTTTTTATTTATTCAACATATGTTTTGGCTAGTGATATCGAGAGGAATTTATTCTTATATGTCTTCTCCTCACAGACTTTTTCCTCTCCTATATATATAACAGAATAAATGACCAAATGTTTACAAGAGTTGCGCAGGTCGCAAAAGTGTAATTAGGCATCTATAAGAATCGATATATCAGTAATATTATCAAAAAAAAAAAAATTAAACTTACAATAAAAGTGAGAAAAAAAAAGTACATCATGAACCATTCTTAAGCACAGACAGCACAAAAACAGTGATAATTCCTAACTTAAAGAACCCACACGAAACTTGAATTGATGCAGTGGATCCTCACTTTCTGTAAATAGTTGATCATAAGTATATCAATTAAAAAAGATAACAATAATACCACCTTCTGAGTAGATTGGCCTTTCTGAAGAGAGCTGATCATAAAAATTACCTTAATTAAAAAAAGGAGAATGAGGAGTTTCTGTGAAAAATCTTTTGATCAAAATGCGAATAGGGCAATTAGTGGATTAGAGATAATGGAATGGTACTTACCCGGGTCCCACGTAAACAACTTCATAAAAAAAATTCTTACCGAGATTATAGAAGCATCTTTGACTTCCGACAAAGCACTAATTGCTAATAAACTGTTGTTTCATATGTTAAACGTGGTGGGTGGCTTGACTATTACTGTCAAATCAACTATTGTAAAAATTCATCGTTAAACTATCTGGAATTTTCTTTATTGTTTTCTCTGTGTAACAAAAACAATTACATTGATATATTCATAATAGGTAGTCCTGCGAGAATGATTTATCTTCACTCTAAACGAGATGTGGTACTGTAGGTAATTAATACTTGACTATCTGCTCCTCTATTTTGTTAGATAAGTCAAGTCTATAAAAAAAACGCTTATCTTTAAATTCCAATGAATGGGAGTAAAGAAGTAAACTTACATAAAAGTATAGTAACAATAATGTAAGTAGTCAATCATGTAATAAACAATCAACGTTATATTTAATCTTCCTCAAACATGTTCTTTTAAACTTACAAGCAAAGAAATCAGCAATTGTTCTAAAGATGATGAAGGCTACTGTCTTTTCAGCAACCATTTACATAATTTACAAAATCCCACGTGAAAACGATAGCCGTGAACTAGAGGCTAAATTTTGTTTGTAATGAAATACAAACAGCGTTCAGCCTAATTATATATGCGTTTCATTACAGAATATCTCTCTCACTCCCTTTCTCATTTATCATAATCACAAATATAGCCTTTCAGAATAGAAACTGCATATTCATGTACGCTAAGGATAAGAAATTCTGTATTAGCAAATATACACAAACGAATCAAGAGAACTTGACATTAAAATCATAAGACTGCATAATATGAGAGTTTAAAACAGATATCATTATCTAACCACCTTTAAATACGATCTCTCTCTCTCTCTCTCTCTCTCTCTCTCTCTCTCTCTCTCTCTCTCTCTCTCTCTCTCTCTCTCTCTCTCTCTCTCATAGTGAGTGTCAATTAAAAAATTGGTAAACAGTATGAATTTTTTTCCTATGTAGGCAATAAAACTTATATATAATTTCCAGAAATGTTCAATCATTTTCTCCAAACACTGATAATGATGTCATTCGCTCATATATGTGCATTTATTTATCTTTTTTATATTTTTCTATATCAGATTTCAAATTTAATAATACTACCCCGAATAAAAATCATTATTCAAGTGTTTTTTAATCATGAGTTTCTTTCCACCTCATCTAATAGTTTATTCTTTATATCGTATAAACATTCTACTTGCAATACTGCCTTTAGAAAGCACTATTAAAAGCATAATTTTCCATCAATCGGTTTTCTTTGAATAGCTTCCAAATAATTTATTACACGGGAAATGTTTTGCTTATCAAAATTTAATGGCATTCGCTTCACTAGGAAATCAGCGAATAAATATTGTAGAGTTAATCTCATTACTTTTCTACTGCGTTGTTCATCATGATTGAAAGTGTAGCGCTGAATTTTAATCGTTACACATTAGGCAAATAACACTCATCCTGCTTAAATTTAGCAAAGGCTACGATCAGGATAAAGCAATTGTACCAGTAAAAAATGAGAGTGACATCATCTTGTCTAGTTTTAAGAACTTGCGATCTAATCAGGTATTTAAAAAAAAAATAATAGAATAAGCGTATTATTATAAAATATTAAAGTAAGATTATGAACATAAGGATATTTGCAATTATAATGATTAAAAGAAAACAAATAGGGATGCCCAGATAAGAAAATTGTTATAATTTGAAACACGGCGTTATAAAATCAGTTATGCACAGCCCTACATATAGGAATAATGACAAATGGGTATAGAGTTCATTTTCATAAAGTCTCTCTCTCTCTCTCTCTCTCTCTCTCTCTCTCTCTCTCTCTCTCTCTCTCTCTCTCTCTCTCTCTCTCTTTTATATACAGACACTATTTTATGGACATGT
>NC_090726.1:172847232-172884732 GCF_036898095.1 Palaemon carinicauda
TATGGAAGGATATTTTTTTATTATGATGACAAAAGTTTTTTTTAGAATAATTCGATAGGATACAAACTGGTTTTGTGTAAGATGTTTCAAAAGCAAATGGTACGAGGCGTTATTCCTCGGTGGCTCTTCAAAACCTTTACAGAAAAAGTTAGAATGGAAATGTAATAGGGGTCCCTAGATTTGGAAACATTTTCTTTATATAGGAAATGTACCAGTAATGTTGAAGGAAGATGTTCGTTTCGAAACGAAAAGAGCACTAAATTATTAATTACAAAAGCAAAAAAAAGGCTAGAGAAAATATAATCAAGAGTATTGTTATTGATATCAGGATACCTTGTAGTCATAGAAATATAAATCAATTAGATAAGTTACTTATTTTATTCATATGCTTATTTACTAATAAATATAATGGATTTGTATAAAATGAGATGTGAATTAGATGAAATTTAGATAAAAAGAAAACAAGATGTGTGAAAAACATGAAGAAATGCTCAAAAATATGATCTATGAAGCCAATTTGGATAAGTATGAAGTGTCGATATTCAATACAAAATAAAACAAAACTGACACATTTTGATTACCTTTCATATGTTATATGTGATATATGAAAAATTAAAGATAATAAATATAAGTATACGAAAAAGATATTGTAATAATATCACTTGTGAGGATTGAATAGACTCGAATGTTTAGGAATTATGTTCCTTAAAAAAAAAAAAAAAATACAGAGATGATACGTTGATAAAAGGAGTATGAAATTTAAAATTATTAAAAGAGAGAGAAGAGGAAGACCCAAACTTCGTCGGAGAGAATGATTCTTAATTTTCTTTATGTATGATTATCCAGGCTTTCCAGTAGTAATCTGTTTTATTTTATTGTATTTTTCTTTTTCACTGCATCCTCAAGCTACAACTGTAAACCATATAACGTAGAACATATGGTAATTCACAAGAAAAAGATAAAAAATTTATAAAAAGTAGTATACACAAAAGGAATATGGAATTTTACCATTTATGCTATATTTTTTAGATATTGATTAATACACAATACATACCAGCATTGTTTACCATAAAAGGATTGATTACATTGAGACACTTAAATTTCCATGGAATATTATATTCTCCAATTTTTTTTTTAAAGACATCTTTAACTTTCCAGTTTCGAATGACTTTTCAATATTAGAATATTAAGCTTTTGTATAGATAATAATTTTTTGGGTTCAACGATGGCAAAAATAACAAAATCAAAGGTTGATATATATATATATATATATATATATATATATATATATATATATATATATATATATATATATATATATATATAAATTATGGTTATTAGGTTCCACTTTCGTGTAAATATATTAAAATAATTAAAAAAATAGTTGATGCACACAAAAATCAATGTTCCTGCAACATGCAATTGTGAAGTTTGTAAAGTTGTAAACATATCAACGCATCTTAAATGCATAATATATTTTCTATGATATTGAATCATTCAAATAATTATAATGAAATATATACATATGATTATAATTGCAATTCCTATTATAAATGTAAGTCTGATTATGGTTTTTTTTTCTTACTAGTTAATTACTGAGGGCAATTAAAGATTTTATTTTTTTGTTAAATCTACCTTGATATGACTTTAAAGTAAATGAGATTCTAACTCTTTTACCATTACTCTTTTTTTTTCCTTTTTTTTCAAGTATTCTTTATTATGATAACTTTGCTTCATTACAAACCCTACCATAAATGGTTTGATAGTCTTCACTAAGAATTTCTAATAGATTTCAACTTATTTGCTTTGATCAGGAAGATATTTATTTTTATGTACTAGAGGGCTCATCACTTTCAAGTTTAATTTTCAAGTCAATATTTTTTTTTCTATGAAATATTTTGAGAAGTAATTAAGATGGTCACAGATATTATATGTGATCAGGATTTGTATATTTCCCTCTCATTATTTAGGTGTTTATAACAGGTATGTGTTGTGTTATATTGAAATATGTAAGGAAATTCATGTGAGCTTTCAATGAATCTATATTTGTGGTTAGATTAATATTATATTCAGGGAGATAAAAGAAAGTTTACTTCTATGTTTATTCGATTTTCATCAGACATCTAGTCAGATGTCTTTGGAATAACAAATTTTTTCCTTTTCTTTATTTCTAGGTAATTGAAGTTTCTTCAATAAATCGGTTTATTGATTTTTATTTTTTCTGGACTAGATATTATTTATTATTTTAGATGTAATACAGCATTTATGAATGTTTCTATATTGAATTAAATATATATATATATATATATATATATATATATATATATATATATATATATATATATATATATTTGAATATATATATATATATATATATATATATATATATATATATATTTATATATATATATAGATAAATATATATATATATATATATATATATATATATATATATATATATATATATATATATATATATAGATAGATAGATAGATAGATAGATAGATAGATAGATATATAGATAGATACACACATAGAAATATATATATATATATATATATATATATATATATATATTTATATATCTATATATATATATATATATATATATATATATATATATATATATATATATATTTATATATCTATATATATATATATATATATATATATATATATATATATATATATAATTGAATATATATATATATATATATATATATATATATATATATATATATATATATATTTAAATATATATATATATATATATATATATATATATATATATATATATATATATATATATATATATATATATATAGATATATATATATATATATATATATATATATATATATATATATATTATATATATATATATATATATATATATATATATATATATATATATATATATATATATATATATATTTAAATATATATATATATATATATATATATATATATATATATATATATATATATATATATATATATTTAAATGTGTATATATATATATATATATATATATATATATATATATATATATATATATATATATATATATATATATATATATATATATATATATATATTTGGGCTCAGGCCATGTCGTCATGATGGAAGTTCCTATAAGGTAGCTTTCTAGGGTATATTTGACTACAGTGATACTCCCAGAGAATTTTACCGTAAGGTATCCAGAATTCTAACTCCTGGAGCAAATACTCATAAATAATCTCACAGGGATATCGCATAAAATCAGAGGACGTATTCTTGACACGTCACATAGCTATCTTCGCCTCGAACAGTATTAACGCTTCAAGGGGGAATAGTGACAAGAATCTGAAACGAGAATGAAAAGAGAGCCGCTCATAAGGCATCTCTCTTATTCCGCTTCCAGTGTGTATCTGATGAAGGCGTTAGAGCCCTCTTTATTCCTTTTCGTGTAGCTCAACTACTCGGTGTTTTCCCTTGTGTTCTCTCGTTATTTTGGATTTATTTCAACTTTTTGATGACTTCTCCGGCCTCTTCTGCCTCTAAAAAGTTGAGTATTATCTTTACTATGTATAAATGTAAGCTCTTGTCGTTTTGAATTAAATCAAAAGTGATTTTAACGTAAACAAGAGCTGTTGCCTACCGGAGGCATCCTGGATGCTGTCGCTCGCTCGTATGGGTCAGTTAGTTAGCTAGAGCGACATTCCCGGTTTGTCATGCTTTAATAATTTTGCTATTTAGCTACTCTTGAAATGTTTATATTGTTTGGTCAGTGTTAGCTCGGTGTTTTCGACTCGGGTCGAGGTATCGATCCTGCCTTTCGCGAGGCTTCGTAGCCTAGACGTCTGGCACTAGTACTTTCATGCATGGTAAAAGTTTTTCCGAGTGTTATTTTATTGAAGCTATAGGCAAATATTTTATACATTTAAGATATTATTCAATGTTTTCTCCAAGATTGTATACAAGAGAGTTTTGGTGATTTAGGTAATCGATTCTCATCTTACCTAGTCTAGTATTCTAGGTACAGTAGCATACTTTCGCACATACCCGATTGTTTTTTTTCTCCTCCGGAGGCTAAGTTTAATCCCTCTCTCCCTCTGTAAGCCTTCGGCTTAATCCTAGTGGTTCTATCTGTATAATAATTCAGGTATAACTATTCTAGGATATGTCTGTCCTGACCTGATAACCAGAGTGACTGGTTTTTTGGGTTAGGGCAGAACATCAGAGTTTCTAGTCTGTGGTCTGCTTCTTCCTAGCATAGAGAAAGAGTCTCCTTTGCTAGGTTAGGGGCGGGCACAGGAAGCTTTGCTTCCCTAGTCCATGTTGGAAGGATTCTGTACGAGATGATTCCTTCCTCTAGTGGCCTAGCAGACTGTCCTGTGTTGTATTTCTCGGGCTGGAGATGAGTTTTCTCTGTTGCCCGGCGAAATATCTTCACCTAACTTAGTTCCGGTTGGGAGGAGGTTAGCAAGTATTGCCAATCTTCCTCCCTAATAGACAACTCTTGGTTAGAATGAGCTTCCCTAACGGCTGAGTGTGTCTCCTGCTAGAGCGAAGTCTATAGGACCCTTATCCCTTCCCCACCTCTCTTTCTTTTATTTTCTTTTGGCCGCAGTCCTACTGCCATACCTAGTATACTTTAGGATGGGGGACAGGCTCAGCTCTCTGCCGGCCGGCACTACGTGTCGGCCGGCAGAGACCCTTTATTCTTTGCAGAGTGAACCCCAGACCTCCCTAGGTCTCCCTTCCATGTCCGTCGGTAGAGCCCAGCAGACTATGGATTCTTGGGAAGCCTGAATGTTACATTCTCCCCTTCCATAAGTTCACTCTTTCTGGATGTGAGGTCGTATGGCAATGCCGCCTTATAACCTTACATCCATACTGTTTCTCTGTTTATTGTGTTGCACCCCTAACCCGGCTGCCGGCTTAATAGCCGACAGCCGGGCAGGTGGACGTTCTCTGGTTCCTGGCTACTGTCGGCGGGCACAGGTTTTATTACCTTTGCCTGCCGGCAGGGGAAACACAGCCCGAATATGCTAGCTACTACGATAGTGGCCGGCAGCCGGGTTTTAGTGTTTTCAGCCGTCAGCTGGCAATGATTGCCGGCCGGCACACAGTCGCGAATCAGTAGGCTGCCGCATATTAGTTAAAGATAGTATATCTTTGATCTATAAAGGAGTAGTTGCTGGCCGGCACAATAACATGCGATATACAGTAGTTGCTATATTCGTAATGTAGTACACACTGCATTAGTAGAAACTGCTGTACAGAGTTTGTTATAACACTAAAGTTCTTCATCATACTTAATGTTATCTTGTACAGCCTTTTGTTGAGACCGTACTTTATATAGAAAGTGAGTTCTTTCTGTATTCTTTCAATTCCGTATATCAAAACTACATATTACATTTCCGTTTAGGAAATTACTGTACATAAGGTATTCTAGTGTAGAATTAACCTTAGTTTTAATATTTTGGGAGGTTACAGCAATTGACTGAACAGAAAATACAAGTATGTGTCTTTCCTTCTTTCTTTTATAGCTTTTCTATATAAGCTAAATGTTTCAATAAAAGTGAAAAGCTTTCACTTGATATTCATGGATTTTTCTTCTCTTTACAGGAAGACCATCCGAAGTGCGGGAGTGTGTTCTGTAATGTCCGCAGTAGAACTTCTGTGGACATCAATATTGCAGGAGGCACGCAGCATGCGCAGCCTCCAGAAGTGTTCTCCGCTATTGGGACCCTCAGGTTTGTACAGTTTGTTATAACCTGATTACCGAGGCTTTTGACGACCCTAAGTCAACGGAGTCAAGGGATGCTGCCAGGGAAACGTTACAATCCTGGGTGAGGGGTTTTCAAAAAAAAAAAAAAAAAAAAAAAAAAACACCTCAGGCCCTACCTTCCAAATGAGAAGATGAGGGCCTACCTTTTCCCTATAGCATCGGCGGATGCAATCATCCCCCAGCCTCAGGTGGAAATACCAATTGCCCTGAATCCGGTAGATTCTGAAGTCTCAGCCGCCCTTCAAGACATCCAATTGGACGATACGATGTTGGAGGTGTCGGATTCTTCTGAGAAGGACCTTCTAGGAGAAGGTCAGGAGGAGGTGCTGTTTCAGACTCCTCAAGTAGAAGAACAAGAAATCGACGAAGCGTCGGTTACGTTGGTTCCGGGCCCAGAACCTGTTCCTTCTACATCGTCTGCTATCCCAGATGAACTGGGAAAGTCTCTTTCTTCCATTGTTGAGATGATCCAACAAATTCAAAGGAAGAATGATGAGAAGGAAGCTGCAATGAAACTGGAGTTACGTAGACTTGCAGCATCATGTGGACCCCAGAAGCGGATCATAGTGAAGGATCTTCCCTTGTGCTCGAATACCAATCCTTGGAGGTATGCCGAACACATGCCAATGACAACCAGGGAGATCGTGATCTCAGAAAAGTTGGGAGCAATTCCCCTAGAGAGGTAGAATTTTGGTCCAACAAAGATTTTTATCCAGACTGCTATATCCGTCTTAGGAAGGAGCCAGCTTAAAAGGAGGAGACGGAGCCGAAGGTCATAGTTTTTGACCATAGTAAAGCTCAGACGTTACTAACGAGCTTGATGAAAGAGAGGGGCTTCACTAACTCAAAGGTGCCCACCTTGAGTAAGAAGCCTCCCTCCTTTGTGGCCTCTCCTACCAGAGCCTTTCCCTACTTGGAAAAGGATATAAGGCTGCCTTAAAAGCGGTGGAGGCAGGGAAACCATGCCCCTCCTTGGAGGAGTGCAAGCTGTTATCTCTGACCTTGCCCTTGGACCAAGAAGACTGGAAGGACGTACACCTTACCTTCTCAGTCGGGAAACTGGAAGCTGATATTGCTGAACGCCAGTTCGGAGAGGCGCTTCCAAAACTGTCGGAGGATCTCTTGCGTAGAGAGCAAGAGATAAAGGAAAGACTTGCGGCATCGATGTCGTTGCAAACGACACTAGAAACGATGGCAAGTGACCCCAAGAACCAGGACATGTTCATGGTTGTGGCTAAAACAAATCTGGCCAAAGTTACGAAGGATTTCTATAGCTTTATTAAAGCTAGGAGAGCCTGTAGAGAGTTCGTGTTTGCCTCGGTTGCGGTGAGACACGAACCAAGGAAACTGATATCCTTTCGTATTTGGGGTAAAGACCTCTTTCCCAATGAAGTGGTTAAAAAGGTAGTAGACAAAAGGCCTAGGCCATCCTCTCGGCCGGCTAAAACCTACCCACAGTAACATCAACAACAACTTCCTGTGACCGCGGTGCCTCAGACAGTGACACAACCTCCAACCACGTACCAGCTGGTACCTCAACAAACGGCGACACTGTCGCCAGTTCTTAACCCAGCCTCCGAAAGGCAGACTTCTTCCTTTCGTTCGAGAGCCAGAGGAACAGCCAGAGGTTCTTCTTGACGCCCTTCAAGAGGAAGGGGATCCAGGGGAGGATGCGGTCTAGGAGGCAAGGCCTCAGGTCCACAACAGCAGAAGTAGATACTTCCAGGAGGAGGGAGATTAAAGCTTTTTAGGGATCGCTGGACCTTCGATCCCTGGGCCCACAGTCTAAATAAGAATGGACTAGGTAGGAGCTGGAGCAGTCCTCCACCTCAATTTCCTCAATTCTTCCAACACTCAACCCCCGCTCTGGAAGAATATGTCCGAGAGCTCTTAGTCAAAAGAGTAATCTGGTAGTTTAAGTCCATCAAATTCCAAGGAAGGCTGTTTTGTGTTCCAAAGGAGGACTCAGAAAAACTCAGAGTCATTCTGGGCATATGCTGTGTCTATAGACTTGTTTGACGTTTATTTTTATTATTATTATTACTATCCAAGCTACAACCCTAGTTGGAAAAGCGGGATGCTATAAGCCCAGGGGCTCCAACAGGGAAAAATAGCCCAGTGAGGAAAGGAAATAAGGAAATAAATAAATGAAGAGAACAGATTAACAATAAATAATTCTAAAAAAAGTAACGTCAAAGCAGACATGTCACATATAAACTATTAACAACATCAAAAACAAATATGTCATAAATAAACTATAAAAACACTCATGTCCGCCTGGTCAACAAAAAAGCATTTGCTCCAATTTTGAACTTTTGAAGTTCTAATGATTCAACTACACGATTAGGAAGATCATTCCACAACATGGTAACAGCTGGAATAAAACTTCTAGAGTACTGCGTAGTATTGAGCCTCATGATGGAGAAGGCCTGGCTATTAGAATTAACTGCCTGCCTAGTATTATGAACAGGATAGAATTGTCCAGGGAGATCTGAATGTAAAGGATGGTCAGAGTTATGAAAAATCTTATGCAACATGCATAATGAACTAATTGAATGACGGTGACAGAGATTAATATCTAGATCAGGAATAAGAAATTTAATAGACCGCAAGTTTCTGTCCAACAAATTAAGATGAGAATCAGCAGCTGAAGACCAGACAGGAGAACAATACTCAAAACAAGGTAGAATGAAAGAATTAAAACACTTCTTCAGAATAGATTGATCACCGAAAATCTTGAAAGACTTTCTCAATAATCCAATTTTTTGTGCAATTGAAGAAGACACAGACCTTATATGTTTCTCAAAAGTAAATTTGCTGTCGAGAATCACACCTAAAATTTTGAAAGATTCATACAAATTTAAAGAAACATTATCAATACTGAGATCCGGATGTTGAGGAGCCACCGTCCTTGACCTACTTACAATCATACTTTGAGTTTTGTTAGGATTCATCTTCATACCCCATAATTTGCACCATGCACTAATTCTAGCTAAATCTCTATTAAGGGATTCACCAACCCAAGATCTACAATCAGGGGATGGAATTGATGCAAAGAGAGTAGCATCATCTGCATATGCAACAAGCTTGTTTTCTAGGCCAAACCACATGTCATGTGTATATAGTATGAAAAGTAATAGGCCAAGAACACTACCCTGTGGAACACCGGATATCACATTCCTATAATCACTATGGTGCCCATCAACAACAACTCTTTGAGATCTATTACTTAAAAAATCAATAATAATGCTAAGAAATGACCCACCCACTCCCAACTGTTTCAGTTTGAAAACGAGGGCCTCATGATTAACACGGTCAAAGGCAGCACTAAAATCAAGGCCAATCATACAAACTTCCTGACCACAGTCGAGGAATTTCTGTACAGCATTGGAGATTGTAAGAAGGGCATCACATGCTCCAAGGCCTTTACGAAAACCAAATTGCAAACTAGGGAGTAGATGATTACCTTCAGCAAACCTATTAAGACGTTTTGCCAGAAGACGTTCAAAAACTTTAGATAATATGGGAGTTATGGAAATTGGGCGATAATCAGTGGGACTTGAGCTACCACATACACATTTACATAGAGGTGTAACATTACCAATTCTCCAACAAGTGCTAAAAGCTCCTCTTCTTGCTAACTTGCGCAGAATAACAGATAACTTTGGAGCTAAGAAATCTGCAGTCTTTATAAAAAACGAAGGATAAATACCATTTGGGTCTACACCTCCATAAGCATAGAGGTCCACCAACAGAGCTTTAATCTCACGAGATCGAAAAGATAAACTAGTTAGTTTAGCCTCAGGAAAACAGGAATGAGGAAGTTAAAGTTTTTCATTACTCTGTTTACTGTAAAAAAATCAGCCAAAAGGGTTGCCTTTCCTTTGGACAGTGAGTGACTGAGCCATCTGGTTCAAGTAAAGGAGGAACTGTTACATCTACACCAAAGAGTGCAGATTTAAGGGTAGACCACCATTTATGTTCCTGAGGTGTACCAGAAAGTGTTTCTTTTATGGTTAAATTGTACTCCTTTTCAGTTGAGGCATAAATTCTCTGAGCAAAAGCTCGAAGCTGAGTATAGTTGTTCCATGTCAAATTTAATCTGTTACCCTTCCAAAGGTGATAGGCCTCCTGCTTCTCCAAATAAGCTCGTCTACAATCATCACTGAACCACGGTTTGCCCTTCACCCGGTACCTTAGCACACGAGAAGGGATACGCCTATCAATTATGTTGACTATATTCTCATTCAAAAGGACAACAGGATCTACACTATTATATAATTGTGACCAATTCAAGCACAAAAGATCATGCAAAATCCCATTCCAGTCTGCTTGGGATTTCATATAAATTTTACAAGAATATGATATATCTGGGACAGGCTGCTCAGTCTTCACTAATAATGAAATCAAGGCATGATCAGATGTCCTGACTAGAGAACCAACCTTACTAGTTATGACGCCAGGGGAGTCAGTGTATACGAGGTCCCAGCAATTACCAGACCTGTGAGTAGCTTCATTTATGATTTGCTCACAGCCTGATTCAGAGGCAAAGTCTAAAGCTCTTAAGCCATGGCGATCGGTAGGAGAGATAGAACTTAACCACTCCCTATGGTGAGCATTAAAATCACCAACAAAGACAAAAGAAGCCTTTCTATCATCTTCTTGTATCTTAGCCATAATGGTAAGAAGACAATCGAAGATAGAATCATCCAAGTCTGGATTCCGGTGGATCGAACACAAATAAAAGTTGTTATGCCTGCCACAAACTTTTATTACCTGAATCTCATGACAATCACATTCATAGCAGGACTTATGAGAAGCAGGGTACTCGGTCCTAATATACACAGCCATTCCCCTAGCCCTAGGGATGGCATCACGTTTCAACATTATTGGCTTCTTAAAACCAGTTATAAGGAGCTCAGATGAGTGCCTCATATTAGAAACCAAAGTTTCTGAGCACAAAAGAATATCATACTGTCTGGACGCAACTGTAAGGTCTTGGATATTTGCATGAAGACCACGAATATTGCAATACATAAGACGACATTGACGAAATCTAGGACGTACTGGTCCCGGATTTCACTCAATGTCTCCAGATAGCATAAGAATTAATAGAAATAAAAAAGAGACATCATACTTAAAAACTAGATTAACAAGAATTATAACAAAAACAATATGTACAGAATTATAAATGAAGTGATTGATGATACCCATAGACTATAGTAAAAAGTCTGAAAAACTGGTCAATATGGAGGAGCCGATACACCATGCAAGGCTAAATACCCTCCAGGATAGCCACTTCAACTGAATGGAGGACAGTAAGGATGGTTTTGAGAAGAAAAAGAGTCAGAAAAAGGAAAAGACAACCTCTTGATAAACCACCGGGCATCCATGGCCCTTCTATTAAGCCTGCCCAACACACCATTTCAAAAAAACAAGAAGAAGAAAAAAAAATAATAAGTTAGAATAGTGTGCCTGAGTGTACCCTCAAGCAAGAGAACTCTAACCCAAGACAGTGGAAGACCATGGTACAGAGGCTATAGCACTACCCAAGACTAGAGAACAATGGTTTAATTTTGGAGTGTCCTTCTCCTAGAAGAGCTGCTTACCATAGCCAAAGAGTCTCTAAACTAACCACTTGGGTGAAGAAGTGTTAAGTATCTCATTGTTGTCAGGTGTATGAGGAAAGAAGAGAATATGTAAAGAATAGGCCAGACAATTCTGTGTAAGTGTAGGCAAAGAAAAAATAAGCCGTGACCAGAGAGAGGGATCCAATGCATTACTGTCTGGCCAGTCAAAGGATCCGATACCTCTCTAGTGGTAGTATCTCAACGGGCGGCTGGTGCCCTGGCCAACCTACTACCAATTATTCGTCACCTCTCCCCCTACCTAGGCTTCAAGTTACTTTGATAACTTTACGCCTTCAGAACCATGCCTTTCGGGCTAAACATAGCCCCAAGGATTTTCACGAAGCTCGCGAATGCAGCCGTCCATCAGTTACGCCTAAAAGAGGTCCAAGTAGTAGCCTACTTGGATGACTGGCTGGTGTGGGCAGCATCCAGGACAGAATGCATGCAAGCTTCTAAGATAGTGATCCAGTTCCTGGAACATCTGGGATTCAAGATCAACATAAAAAAGTCTCGTCTTTCTCCAGCTCAAAAATTTCGGTGGTTGGGAATCCACTGGAATTTGGAGTCACATTGGCTTTCCATTCCTAGTAAGAAGAGGAAAGAAATAGCAGGATCTGTCAAGAGACTATTGAAATCCAAACGGATATCAAGACGTGAACAGGAGAGAGTGCTGGGCTCTCTACAGTTTGCTTCGATAACAGATCCAGTGCTAAAAGCACAGCTTTAGGATGCAACAGGAGTCTGGAGAAAATATGCATCAAACGCGCGAAGAAATGGCACCTGTCAGCAGTTCACATTCAAGAGTTCCGCAATGTGACAGCGGACGCTCTATCTAGGTTTACACCTATAGAGTCAGAATGATCCCTTGACGCAGGATCGTTCTCCTTCATCTCGAGTCAAGTCCTAGAGCTTCAGATAGACCTCTTTGCGACGAAAGACAACAAGAAAATAGATCGTTACGTGTCCCATTACGAGGATCCGTTAGCGGAGGCAGTGGACGCTATGTCCCTGGACTGGATCAGATGGTCCTGTATCTATCTGTTCCCTCCGCACACCTCCTTTTGAAGGTCCTCGATATGCTGAGATCCTTTAAAGGGAAAGCTGCAATAGTGGCCCACAAGTAGCCAAATAGAGCGTGGTTCCCTCTGGCATTGGAACTACGATTAAAATTCGTTCCGCTACCGGATCCATCCCTGTCTCAGGGAGTACAGAAGTCGACTGTCTTTGCTCCACCACAGAAAACACGGAACCTACATCTCATGATTTTCTCTCCTTAACGATGGGAAAAAGATTCGGTGCTTAAAAGTCGGTTTAGACTTTTGGAGGAAACCGGAGGACATTATGAGGCTTCAGGGAAGAAATAGCTATCCTTTGTCAAGGCGAAGAAACTGAAAGAAATCCCAACAGATTCCTATTTATCCTTCTTCATTCACCTTTATGAGCAAGTTTTAGCAGCCTACACAATTCTATTGTCCAAGCCTGCCTTGACAAGTCAGATACCATATGCCTTACAGGTCCACCTTTCTAATGACGTTCTTAGTGAACTAGCCCTTCAGCGCTTCCAAAGACCATTTGCTTGGTTATTTGATATGATTCCTCATTGTGTATAAATAATGAACAATGATTAATGTGCTTAGAAGGTTTTGAATTTAAGTCATATTTTTGTTTGTACTCACCTTGGGGGCCAGAGTTTGTGAATAGTGGCTCTCTCTACAGAGGAAGGCCACGTCCAGTTCTTGGAGGGAGAACTGAATCTATTTCCAGACCCAACGTTTCTTACCAGGAACAAGCTACCCACCAACAGGTGGGGTCCCTAGAGAATCTGCCCTCTGGAGGAAGATGCATCTCTATGTCTAAAGGTCTATCTTCATAGAACTTCAAACTTTTGGGAGGACAGCTGTTCAGAAGAGAAACCCTGGGTTCAAAGTTATCTATAACTAAGGGTTAAATTCACCCGTTATTTGCAGAACGGATCCAGACAGTACACCCGTTAGTCATGATCCGAGGAAAGTTGCCTCCTCCAAAAAATTTCTTCAATTATATGGACTTTGAACATCCTTGTTTGCACACTGGCTGGTAGTCATCCAAGGCGTTCTTTATGCACTATGCGAAGCAAGTGGAGCAACTTATGAGATCTGTGGTAGCAGCAGGTAGAATTCTTTAACTTTCTGTTTTAAGTCTGCAAGGAACAGTGTAATTAATTTGGGACGATTAATTGAGTGGGTGCGCGTGTAGTCACTGTATGTTACTACACGCTGAGCGATAGGCCATGAAAGTGTCCTTACGAACTGTTCCATTGACGTCGGTAATCTATAGCATAGTACGGACACTTGTGCCAAGCGTTTTTTACGCTAGTGTATGTAAAGAGTATACAAACTATATCATTATTTCTAATAATTCTATTGAAGTGGCAAATCTGTTTCCTAGTAGATGAAACAATATTTTCTGTTAAATGTTCTCCTTTATGCTTTTACGCATATCATCCACATTTCATAAATGTTGATCTGATATGTACGTTTATTAAATTTTAATAAACTAGTTCATATTCGCCCACACTCATTTTATTAGCAATGTACTGAGCATTAAGATTAAAATATGGATATTTATATCAGGGTATGTCTTTCGAGACTATTCCCTAATTCAAGCAAAAGTCCACTCACTCTAACCCTTCCTTGGAAGGGTTGACGTGGTACCCTAACGGGTTGGTGGCAAAGAGGCTAAATTTGTTTCTATGCGGATACAACCATTATCCAATAGTTACTAAGAGTAGTCACTTTGGGGAAGGAGTCACAAATTCATTCTGACTTTGGCGACTCTTATACAAATTTTGCTTTATAATGTATAGGGCGAGACCACTATACAAGCTTGTCATTTTGTCATCCATAAGTTTTTATGTACTCCTCGAGACTTTACCAGAGTCTAGTATGACTCATCCCTGTAGGGGGTAGGAAGCACTAACATAGTTCATGCTTAGATGAAATGATGTATGACGGTAACATCATAGGTCTCTAGGTCTAGACGAACCAGGAAAATACTTTCTTGAGAGTACGGCACTGATTGGGAATCCAGAGATACAGTAATGCTCTGGTAAACTTCCATCAGGACGACATAGCCTGAGCCCAAAAAACGGATTTTGAGCGAAGCGAAAAATCAATTTTTGGGTGAGGTAGCCATGTCGTCCTGATGGACCCACCCTTCCTTTTATTGTAAAAGGGCTTATTGACCCCTCCCTATAATACAGTATCTGTACCACCTCGTATATCGCTAAAAGGAATAAAGAGGGCGCTAACGCCTTCACCAGATACACACTGAAAACGGGCTAGGAAAGATGCCTTATGAGCGGATCTCTTTTCATTCTCATTTCAGATTCTTGTCACTATTCTCCCTCGAAGCGTTAATACTGTTCGGGGGCGAAGATAGCTATGTGATGTGTCAAGAATACGTCCTCTGATTTTATGCGATATCCCTGTGAGATTATTTAGGGATATTCGCTCCAGGAGTTAGAATTCTAGATACCTTACAGTAAAATTCTCTGGGAATATCACTGTAGTCAGATATACCCTAGAAAGCTACCTTATAGGAACTTCCATTAGGACGACATGGCTACCTCATCCAAAAATAGATTTTTCGCTTCGATCAAAATCCATTATATATATATATATATATATATATATATATATATATATATATATATATATATATATATATATATATTTATATATATATATATATATATATATATATATATATATATATATATATATATATATATATATATATATATATATACATATATATATATATATATATATATATATATATATATATATATATATATATATATATATATATAAATATATATATATATATATATATATATTTATATATATATATATATATATATATATATATATATATATATATATATATATATATGTATATATATATATATATATATATATATATATATATATATATATATATATATATATATATATATGTATATATATATATATATTTATTTATTTATATATAATATATATATATATATATATATATATATATATATATATATATATATATATATGTATATATATATATAAATATATATATATATATATATATATATATATATATATATATATATATATATATATATATATATATATATATATATGTGTGTGTGTGTGTGTGTGTGTGTGTTTGTGTGTATACACACACACACACACACATATATATATATATATATATATATATATATATATATATATATATATATATATATATATATATATATATATATATATATATATTTATATATATATATATATATATATATATATATATATATATATATATATATATATATATATATATAAATATATATATATATATATATATATATATATATATATATATATATATATATATATATATATATATATATATATGTATATATACTGTATATATATATATATATATATATATATATATATATATATATATATATATATATATATATATATATATATATATATATGTGTGTGTGTGTGTATGTGTGTGTTTGTGTGTGTGTGTGTGTGTTATATTAGACTTATATGATCTAGCGAGCATTTTTTATGATATACAGAATGTAATTTGATTAAGTAAACCTTTATCTATGTGGAAAAACAATATTGATGAAAGAATTTTGATATGGGCTTTATTAAAGAATTGACTATCACTGTTATTGTTTATTATCGTCTAAAACGCAATACTGTGACGGCGCCGAGTAAGGGTGTGAACTCAAAGGCAGATTGGAAACGACTGAGTTATATTGTTGTGGAACACTCTCCTTATATACAAAACCTCAAGGCAACAGGACATGACAAATTCACAAGACAGACAATATCACAGAGGAAAAACCAGACATGAACTTTCATGTTCGTTTTAGTGCGAGGGAAGAGCGAAGATACAAGCAAAATATATACAAAAGGAATTATGTACAATTGTGTGAAACACGGTTGGTACATGGCTCCCCCCCTAAAAATGACATACTGTACATGTTAAATAGGGCGCCCTGATCTACAGAGGCGAACTGTAGGCGGGTCATCTGGCAGAAGATTAGCAGGTTTTAGACGATCAATGGAGACCCAATCTTCTTTGCCCCGAATGTTTAGGAGGAATGCTTTCGGACTGCGTCGGATCACAAGGAAAGGGCCCGTGTATGGGGCCGTTAGTGGTGGCTTGCTGGTGTCGTTGCGCAGGAAGACGTGCGTTGCAGAGTGCAAGTCCGTTGGTATGTGATGCTTCGCTGGGGGCTTGTAAGTCTGGCTGCACGGAGTAAATTTTCCCACGACGTGACGTATGCGCTGGAGATCGTCGGAGGAGGTTTTAGAAGGAAAAAATTCGGCAGGGACGACCAACGGGTCGCCATACACCATTTCGGCTGCCGAGACGTCGAGGGCGTCTTTAGGAGTGGTCCTTAGTCCAAGGAGGACCCAGGGAAGCTGAGTAAACCAGTTGCAATCCTTGCAGCGGGACATCAAAGCTGCTTTGAGGGTGCGATGAAAACGTTCAACCATTCCATTGGCAGCGGGGTTGTAGGCCGTTGTCTGATGTAGGGTGATGCCCAGGAGATTCGCTAATGACGTCCATAATTGAGAGGTGAAAGTGGTTCCCCTGTCAGAAGTAATATGCTCAGGGATACCGAATCTTGAAATCCATCCAGAGAGTAAGGCAGATGTACATGAGGCGGACGTTGCAGTTTCCATGGGAATGGCTTCAGGCCAACGAGTGGAGCGGTCGATGACGGTAAACAGGTAACGATGTCCTTGTGATGTGGGTAGGGGGCCTAAAACGTCGACGTGAATGTGTGCGAAACGACGCTGAGGTTGAGGAAAGGTGCTCACTCCTGAATCCGTGTGTCGATGTACTTTGGAAGTTTGGCAAGAAGTACAGGCACGGACCCAATCCTTAGCATCCTTAGAAATGCCGTGCCAAATGAACTTTGCCTTCAGCAGCTGTGCAGTAGAACGGCACGAGGGATGTGAAAGGCCGTGGATGAGATCAAACACCTGTCGGCGCATGGGAGCAGGAATCCAAGGTCGCGGTCTACCAGTACTGACGTCACAGAGGAGGGTGGTGTTGGAGTCTTCGAGGGGAAAATCCTCCCAACGGAGGGACGTGCAGGATGTCCTACAAGCTTGATACTCTGGATCCTGTCGTTGGGCTTCAGCCAGGGCGTTGTAATCCAATCCCAGTTGAACGGCAGCCAACATGTTTCTTGACAGGGCATCGGCAACGGGATTCATTTTCTCAGGGACGTATTGGAGGGTGCAATTGTATTCAGCCACGGCGGAGAGATGTCGGCGTTGACGGGCGGACCAGGCGTCAGACTGTCGAGTGAAGGCGTGCACCAGAGGCATGTGGTCTGTGCGAATGACGAAGGGCGTACCTTCTAAGAAATGGCGAAAGTGACTGACAGCCAAGTGCACCGCCAGCAATTCTCGATCGAAGGTAGAATAACCCGATTCTGCCTTGGACAGTTTTCTGCTGAAAAAGGCCAATGGGCGGGGCGAGCCTTTGACCACCTGCTCGAGTACTGCACCAATAACGACGTCGCTGGCATCGGTGGAGAAAAGGAGAGGGGCGTGTGGGATAGGAAAAGTGAGAGCCACAGCAGTTGATAGGGCCTTCTTTGAATTGCAGAAGGCTGCTTCCTGAAGGGGACCCCACTTCAGGTCCTTTGGCTTGCCCTTGAGGGAGGCGTAGAGGGGAGCAAGAGTGGCGGCAATGGCTGGCAGAAAACGGTGATAATAGTTGATCATGCCCAAGAATTCCTGCAGAGCTTTGACGATCGAGGGCGCGGGGAAATTCTGAACGGCTGCTACCTTCTCAGGGAGGGGATGGACTCCTTCAGGAGTGATACGGTGCCCTAAGAACGACACTTCGTTGGCGCCAAAGGTACACTTGTCGTACAGGACTACAAGGCCGTTTTGTTGCAGGCGGTCGAGCACGATGCGCAGGTGACGGAGGTGTTCCTCTTTCGAGGAGGAGAACACAAGTATGTCGTCCACATAACATACACAGAAAGGGAGGTCCCCTAAGATGCCATCCATGAGACGTTGAAACGTTGCCCCAGCATTACGAAGGCCAAAACAGGGGTAATTGAAGGTGTATGTGCCAAACGGAGTGGTGATGGCGGTCTTGGGGATGTCTTCTGGGTTCATAGGCACCTGATAATACCCCTTCAAGAGGTCGAGCGTAGAGAAAACCTTCGCTTTGTGCAGGTAGGAGGTTACATCGGCAATGTTTGGGAGGGGGTACTGATCCGGTTCTGTTTGCATGTTCAGGCGCCTGTAATCCCCGCACGGACGGAGAGAGCCGTCTTTCTTCAGAACGATGTGTAAGGGTGACGACTATGGGCTGGAGGCCTTTTGGCAAAGGCCCATTTTCTCCATTTCGGCGAAAGTCTGTTTGGCGGCTGCCAATCGTTCCTGTGCCAGACGTCTGAATTTTGCGAAGACTGGGGGTCCCGTCGTCTTGATATGGTGATAAATACCGTGCTGGGCAGGAACCGTGGGCGTTTGGCGAAGTTCTGGACGGAAAACTTCCGGGTACGACGTGAGGAGGTGGGCGTAGGCATCCGTGGAGGCGCTGATGTGGAGAGCGAGGTTAGCGGGGGCGGGTTGAAGAGGTGTCGACAAGTACGAGTCTGCGTTGACCAATCGTCGGTGGGCGACATCGACCAGAAGGTGGAAATGAGAGAGGAAATCCGCACCGAGGATTGGCATTGTGACATCAGCAACGAGAAACTTCCAATTGAATTTACCGTTTCCGAACGATAATGTGAGGTTCTCGTAACCGTAGGTGGGTATCGCAGATCCGTTGGCAGCTACCAAGTGGACGTCGGCAGATGTAGACAGACTACGTTGTGCCTTGAAGAGTTTCCTTGGCAAAAGAGAACGACAAGCACCCGTGTCTACCAAAAATCGCACGCCAGTTCCTGCATCCTGTAAAAAGAACAGATTAGAAACATGGGAGGCCACCGCCACAAGCGATGGCCTGCTTACACGTTTTTTGGCCACTGACAATCTTTGGCACATTTCTTCGCGGTTGCCCCGAATCGGAAGTGGTAGTAGCAAAACTGCGACGGATGGGAGGTAGTAAGTGGCTGTAGAAGTCGTTCGTTGGGGCGCGAGCGATTGGTGGGTTGTGGGCGGCTGTGTCGCCACTTCAAAACGTCACAGGGTAGGCGTGTATGTCCTACGGCATTCATGTCAGCTTCGGTTGACGTTTTATAGGCATCCTCGTCGTCAGGGGTGGAGGCGTTGATGGAAGTCTTGAAGTGGCTGTCCATAAGGGCGTCGGCTTTGGTCATCAAGTCCTTTATGGGTAAACTATCGACATCGGGTATGGCAGCGCGTAGAGGTTCAGGTAAACGGCGTATCCAAAGGGCACGGAGTAGGTTTACCTCACGAGGAGAGCCGTCTGCGGCAGGTTGAAGGCAAGCGATACTGGTCATTTCCCTGAGGGCAAGCGAAGCCCTTTGGTCCCCCAACGGTTGTTGCGAGAGCTTAAAAAGCTTTGCTATACGGGCGGCTGGCGACGGCGAGTACTGCTGCAGAAGGTATGATTTGAGGGCGTCATACGCTATTGGGGTGTCTCCTTGTTCACAAAGCCAGTCGGATATTTCTGGGAAGGTGTCCTCGGGTATCGCCGCGAGAACATAATCCGCTTTGGTGGTTGAGCGAGTCACGCCCCTGATACGAAAGATGACTTCAGCGCGTTGAAACCAAGCAAACGCCTCTCCGGTGGCGAACGGTGAAAGTTTCAATGGGGCGGCCGCAGCGCCAATTGATGTAGTCTCCGTCATAGTACCAACGATGGAGGGGCGAGGGAGGTGGGGGTGGAAGGCAGTGGGAGCGAGTCGACTTCCGGGGTCACCAATGTGATGGCGCCGAGTAAGGGTGTGAACTCAAAGGCAGATTGGAAACGACTGAGTTATATTGTTGTGGAACACTCTCCTTATATACAAAACCTCAAGGCAACAGGACATGACAAGTTCACAAGACAGACAATATCACAGAGGAAAAACCAGACATGAATTTTCATGTTCGTTTTAGTGCGAGGGAAGAGCGAAGATACAAGCAAAATATATACAAAAGGAATTATGTACAATTGTGTGAAACACGGTTGGTACAATACAATCAGTTAAAGTCTGCAAATAGAAAGTAGATGATCATCGTATTATTGAGGATCCCCAAAAAATCTTACTCAAGTATATTTTGTACGTAATGTTCTGTTTTGTTATAATACAAGTAAAATATTTTTGAGATATCTAAGACCGAAAATTGATTTCTAATTCTTTTTCCATGTTTTTCCTAAGCTTTATGTTATAGAATCACATTTTTATCGCCTGTTTTTAACATTTTCTGCCTTCTATTATCCAAAAGAGCATATGCATATTTTTCATCCGGTTTCACGACTAGGAACGGAAGAATCCCATTGTATTGAAAATCTTTATATTGCTTTGGATAGACTGGTCACAAAGCGTTTTTAAAAGCTTTGGTCATGGTAACAAAAGATTTTTATTCTGGAATTCTTTTTTCCACTTTTGCAAATTACTTTTGTTGTAAAAAATGGTTTTTTTTAAAGAAAAAATATATTGAAATCTCAACTAAAGGTTCTGTTTGAAAGCGAAAAGAACAATATTTCTCCTTTAACTTTTGCTAGAGGGTTCGTTTTACATAAATACATACATACATATATATATATATATATATATATATATATATATATATATATATATATATATATATATATACATACATATATATATATATATATATATATATATATATATATATATATAAATATATATATATGTGTGTGTGTGTGTGTGTGTGTGTGTATATATATATATATATATATATATATATATATATATATATATATATATATATATATATATATATATATATATATATATATATGTGTATATATGTATATATAAATATATATATATACATACATATATATATATATATATATATATATATATATATATATATATATATATATATATATATATATATATATATATATATATACATATATGTGTGTGTAAGGATATCAGATGTATTTGTTTATATATAGAAAAAAATCTCTAGTACGTATTTGGATTTCTTAATATTTTGTCACAAGTAAATATATACATATTGTTAAGGCACGGACATCAATTTCAGTTTTATAATATTTTTCATCTGATGTTTACGAATATATTCACAAGACTAATAATGTTAAATGATTATAGTAAATTAAATTCAAATAATATCAGAATAATTGCTCATAATTCATAATTAGACCATTTTTTTTCATTTCTTTATATCAAAGAATGAAGATATCTCATATGACTTATATTCCTTCATTAGGAAATTTGAAATTCAATTTATGGTCTTCTTGAAGCTATTGAAATTTGCAATTAATTCAAACAAAACATGGTGTAATTTAAGTCAAATCTCATTTGCTTAGTCTTCTTAATTTATAATCTATTCACTTATATGCAGGTTACATAATGAAATTTCCTTGAATCTTTTGGTGTCTCTTACCCTATTTTGAATAATAATAATACATTACACTTATTTAAAAGTATTCGATACCTAATTTTGATCCAATTTTTATATTTCAGTTATAAATATTATCATATTTTTTTAATTTTTATATTTCATATGGATACATGTAGACGCTAAATACATTAGATAAATTTTTTTGCTTCGAAATTTAGGCAGTAAATTACATTTAAAAAAAGAACTTTTGTGTTTAGAGAGAGCAAAAAATGAGACAGACCTAAGTTTCTTAAAGTAGATGAATATATTATTGTCCTTAATTCCTAATATTTTGAAGAAAATAACAAACCAAATTCTAAAACCTATTGTTTACTTGTGGTTTTTAAAATGCTTGACCAGCCTGTGGTATTTTTAAGATTTTTTGGGTGGGTTGTTATAAGCTAAAAGATATCTTTTTTGCTAATTGTTAATCGACATTCACATTACTTGACCACTATTTCAGAAGTACTGAATTTCAAGTCAAGGTTGATATAGAGATAAAATACACATTTTCAACCTTGACCTTGTAAATACTTTTTTATATAATTTGGCATACGATAAGATTCCTTCCCAGATAAGCTATATAGGATTAAAGAAGGCAAATTTAATGCAGAACAAGGCTTATACTTTATATATCATTCCATGTATTGCACAAATCTATAGTCTATCACGTTCTAATTATATATTTGACTGCGTATTCTGAGACTGTTCTTGTCCATCTTATCAGTTTATGATAATTTTCTATTTCAGTTAACATCTATACTAAGAAGAAGTGATTCTTATTTCTTATTTTTATTTTTATTTTTATTTTTTTTTACAATAGTCAGTATAGGTGGACGTAACAGCAATTCTGGTAAGTTTTCATTAGCGTCAGTTGAAAAAAAATCATTTATCTATAATAATGAATACCTTGCATTGTTTTTCCTAATTGAATCAGCATTATTTTAGTTTATCAGTTTGTCTTTTTTGACAGAGTATTTAACTGCTTGGTTATTAGGTATATTTTTGTCACTACAATTAAAAGAAATTGTATAGACAATGTTTGTCAAGAATTTTAAAAATTCACTATCGATAAATTCCGCATCTTCATTAAAACTTCCAAAATTTTAATAAGTGAAAATAATAGATATTACATTATAGCAGACTTTCATGGTTTGATCAACAAATGATTACTGGTAAATAATAAAGTTTAATTTAAATTACCAATCGATAAATAAAATTACATATGATCTGATTAAGATTAATCTAACAAATAAGAATAGTATTTCAGAGAACAAGCTTCAAGAAATTTCAATGCCTGATAATAATTGTATGCAAAGTAAGACTTTATTTCTCACTAAGGAGGGTGAATTTATAGAACCACCCATTTAAAAAATGGGACCTTATTCCCCTTATCGGTTCATTTATTCGGTCTACTGATTAAATATTTTTTGTTACGCTTAGACAAGGACACTGACCGATCCTACCAGGTACCAGTGCAAAGGCTGTGGTAATCAAGATATTTATCTATTTAATTAATTAAAATATACTTTTTAAATGTATTTAGAGAATTATATCTTTATATAGAAATTATAAAAGACAAAATCAGCACTAATAAATCTTGGGATTTTGGTTTTAAATCTGCACTTATTTGTTCCAGCTAGATTATAAGCAATATTATGTTAGAATCATTACCTTAGGAATCATATAACGGCAAATGAAAATGATCATCAAAGACAGGGAGCATATGAAGTGCCTATGCCCGATGAAATAACTAAAATAAGAAATGAATGACACACAGATACTCGAAAAATATATGTGCATTTCGTTATATAATTCAAAACACTGAGAATTCTGTCTCGTTTGATTTTTTTACGTTGATAGAAGTATATTGCAAAATATCTGAACCCAACTCTCATTTTAAGGCCCTCCACAAATTTTACCCCAAAAATGTGAAGGTTCATAAATCTGAAAACTCAGCATGAAAGAATAGGTCGACATGACACATGTGCCGATATGAGATTATTGTAGCCTCACCTCAATAACGTATTGAATGTATGTTTATGTATTTTCAGAAGATTTGTCCTTCCATAGCTATGATGCACATTCATTTTTATTATTTGCCTTTATTCTGTTTTATTCTAATTTAAAAATATGAATATTTAAAAGTGTAAACGCCTTCATTTTATATCAACTTATTTTTATTCTTTATATATATATATATATATATATATATATATATATATATATATATATACATACATATATATATATATATATATATATATATATATATATATATATATATATATATATATATATATATATATATATATATATAAACAGGATTCATATTCATTTTGATATTACACCAGAGCTTTTACTTAAGTTTGCCTTTTTTTTAAATATGAAAAAAAACATGAAAAATAATAGATTAAGATGAAAGTGAATATAGTGTAAAATGGTTTGTGTTGACAGATATGGAATTTAATTGGTTTATGTAAAAGAAACTGTGGAAAGTAGTAAAATTAACGTAGGTATCGGAAACAATATAGAATTATCAGGATTTTATAAGGTATAGCATCAAAGGGATAATTTTCTTATGGCATTGCAATAAAACTTCATTGGGCAATGTATTCAATCTATGAAACATGATAGCACCAAATTTATTTACTTTTCCCTTTATAATTTCATATTATTGACTTGTCCTCTTTACGGATAACCTCCAACAGAACGGAACTAAGTTGAAGTTTTTCAATGAACATTAGGACTGTAGCAAGAGGAATCCCCTTTGCAAATATTAATGGATGCAGTAAATCTAATGTATAAATTTAATTCAGTGTCTAATTATGAGGGAAAGCTTAGACTCTTGAGAAGTTGAATATACCAATGACATGCTCAGTGTGTGGATGACCATTCGTCAAGTTTCTGGTGTTGGTAATGATTTATCACTGGATTTATCGATGATTAAGCTAATAAGGAAGGGATGTGGTACTAACCATGCTATTTTTTTTCTCAGATACTAATATATAGCACTACCTCTTAAAAGGAAAATATGAATATAATTCCTTTTAATATGTTTATCTATCGAAAAGAGCCAGACAAACTTATTGCACATTTATGAAGGTAATTTTCTTTAAAAAAAAAAAACATCTTTTTTCAGATTCTGAATAAAAAACATTTCAAGAAAGATATGGCTGCTGACTGGTCCCTCATATATCAAGGGTTTTCTATTCCAATATTACACATTCTTCTTCCTCGAAGTATTTTTGTCCTGGACCTGAAAAGGATTATTTATGCTGTCAAAAAAGCATAAATATTCTGTAATACATTTTTATTATGAATTATGCTTGTCATAACCATACTATGCATAAACGATTCTAACAGCGAGTTTTAGATATATCCATCATCACCAAAAATATAAAAATAATGATGTTCGGTTTTAATCTGGAATAGCCAAGGTCTTCCTAAGTAGAGATGTCTGTTTCATGTTCATCAATCTCTCTCTCTCTCTCTCTCTCTCTCTCTCTCTCTCTCTCTCTCTCTCTCTCTCTCTCTCTCTCTCTCTCTCTCTCTCTCTCTCTCTCTCTATCGTTTCAATTCTAAATACTGTTAAATGGTTTGCATAGCAAGTGCAGTGGCATTACCCTTAAAGACATGTAATGAAATATGGAGCACTCATAACTTCATACTAAAAGTAACATGTGTAGGAATTTTATTTTTCTCTGTATAACTCAAAGAGCGTAGAATTAATAATTTTCAGAAAAGCTTTAGTAAGATATTGCAAAGCAAAATAGATTAACTGAATATCATTAATATGTCGTTACAGTATATTTGCTTATATATGGTCAAACTTTGGACGTTATCAGAATGCTAATTCTAAACAACGAAATTATCATATCATAGTTTATTGGAAGCCAAAAGTATACTTTTGACATCGTTGCACTGAACTTTTTAACCTTTACTAATATTTATTTTTGCTGTTCATTCCATTTTTCTTTTCTTTTTTCACTTTAGACGAAATTGAATATATTCTGTGAAAAAAAAAAGAATCCCAAGCAAGCTCATAGAAAGGTAATACATATTTAGTTCTGATTTTGTCTGTAATTTAAAAAGATATAAGTATTAACTGGTTTTATTGCTCTCTGAATGATAATGGTTATAGAGTAATTGTACTTTCTATTAACATTGATCAATTAACTGATTAAGGAAAGTGATACGTGGTGTTAGTGTTCATCCGCTTTTGTTGAAACAAAAAGTTTTACCAGAATATTTATAAGCACTAGGTGTAAATTGGGGCACATAATAGATTGTTGATGTTATCACAATCGTGTATTAAGGTCAAGTTAAAAGGAATGATTACGGCACTTGAATGAAATTTACGGAAAGACTCAAGAAGGCAAGAAAATCTTTGGGTTTGCTTACTTAGTATATATATATATATATATATATATATATATATATATATATATATATATATATATATATATATATATATATATATATATATATATATATATATATATATATATATATATATATATATATATATATATATATATAAATTTCTACCTCATACTTGGGATCGAACGCTAGCCCCTTCTAATGAAAGGCCAGGTCGAAACCAACCATGCCACGAGAAGCCATAAAAGGAAATCGGAACCTGACGCTAACTAGCTGTCCGAGGATTTACCTGGCGAGACATCAGTCTCTTACCAGCGAGTTTTACCCGATTTCCCCGATTTATCCATATTGACTCATTAGGGGTAATTTGAATGAATTACTACCAATTGTGGCACGTGGTGGGCCGGGGAAATCGGGTAAAACTCGCTGGTAAGAGACTGATGTCTCGCCAGGTAAATCCTCGGACAGCTAGTTAGCGTCAGGTTCCGATTTCTTTTTATGGCCTCTTGTGGCATGGTTGGTTTCGACATGGCCTTTCATTAGAAGGGGCTAGCGTTCGATCCCAAGTATGAGGTAGAAATTTATTTTTATTTGAACACGATGTTGTGTTGATATTTATCCATATTGACTCATTAGGGGTAATTTGAATGAATTACTACCAATTGTGGCACGTGGTGGGCCGGGGAAATCGGGTAAAACTCGCTGGTAAGAGACTGATGTCTCGCCAGGTAAATCCTCGGACAGCTAGTTAGCGTCAGGTTCCGATTTCCTTTTATGGCCTCTCGTGGCATGGTTGGTTTCAACCTGGCCTTTCATTAGAAGGGGCTAGCGTTCGATCCCAAGTATGAGGTAGAAATTTATTTCTATTTGAACACGATGTTGTGTTGATATTTATCCATATTGACTCATTAGGGGTAATTTGAATGAATTACTACCAATTGTGGCACGTGGTGGGCCGGGGAAATCGGGTAAAACTCGCTGGTAAGAGACTGATGTCTCGCCAGGTAAATCCTCGGACAGCTAGTTAGCGTCAGGTTCCGATATCCTTTTATGGCCTCTCGTGGCATGGTTGGTTTCGACCTGGCCTTTCATTAGAAGGGGCTAGCGTTCGATCCCATGTATGAGGTAGAAATTTATTTCCATTTGAACTCGATGTTGTGTTGTTATTTATCCATATTGACTCATTAGGGGTAATTTGATTGAATTACTACCAATTGTGGCACGTGGTGGGCCGGGGAAATCGGGTAAAACTCGCTGGTAAGAGACTGATGTCTCGCCAGGTAAATCCTCGGACAGCTAGGTAGCGTCAGGTTCGGATTTCCTTTTATGGCCTCTCGTAGCATGGTTGGTTTCGACCTGGCCTTTCATTAGAAGGGGCTAGCGTTCGATCCCAAGTATGAGGTAGAAATTTATTTCTATTTGAACACGATGGTGTGTTGATATTTAGCCATATTGACTCATTAGGGGTAATTTGAATGAACTACTACCAATTGTGGCACGTGGTGGGCCGGGGAAATCGGGTAAAACTCGCTGGTAAGAGACTGATGTCTCGCCAGGTAAATCCTCGGACAGCTAGTTATGGCCTCTCGTGGCATGGTTGGTTTCGACCTGGCCTTTCATTAGAAGGGGCTAGCGTTCGATCCCAAGTATGAGGTAGAAATTTATTTCTATTTGAACTCGATGTTGTGTTGATATTTATCCATATATATATATATATATATATATATATATATATATATATATATATATATATATATATATATATATATATATATATATATATATTCTAGACTTATAATATTTATAGATTAGATTCAATTAGATTTTCAGTTTTTTATAATATGAAATTTGTGAGGATACCTCTTGGTAATGGCAAAACCACAGTGATAAATAGGTATGAGTAAGATCATTGAACGACTGTACGGATACATTTCAAGTTTTTTTTTTTTTCTTCTTTTGAGAAACTAATTTAGTTTATGATAAAATTATAGGTTTTTCCTTTGCAGAAAGGGAAACAATGAACATTCTAAATTTGTATGACATTTTAGGCTAATATTTGCAAAGCATATCTACATTTGAAATAAGGAAAATCAAAAAGAAAATTTATATGGTAAAGATGGAAATTATAGGCGTTGCAACTTTAAAAAAAGAGCTGACTGAATATGATGGAATATATGTGTAGGTTGACGACTACGACCGTTTTGAAAAGGCACAATAAGAAAAAGTATACTATTTCCTTCCACTTGCTCAAGACTATAATGATTCACGTTTTGTGTGTTAATGACCCATGAATAGAGTGGGGTTAAACATAAAAGTCTGCCCCTTTACCATTTTCCTATCAATGACTTTCAGCTGGTATGGACGTGGAACATTTTCCAACAGCTTCATGAAATTAAAGACACAACTAAAAAGAAAATTAGGAAAATTATGATCATTGAACATGAACGAAATTGAAATGACATTCGATATATCTTTGAGATCCCGCAGTACTATCTCTATCGAGTTTACTGTAATGTGGTCTCGTGATTATTTCGATCGAAATGTATGAATAATGAAAAATACTTATTCTGACAATATTTATTCAAGACGTTTTTGTAGCGTTGCATTGAAATATGTATTATTCGTTTGAAAGTATTGATATCTCTAGAGAAAAAATCATGGTTTGCTATGACTATCTTTTTACTATATATAGTAAAACATAGTAAAATTTGTTATAATAATTCCTTCATAGATATACCTATAGTATCTGTTATTACTGTACCTCGATGATATTTATGAAAAGAAGGGTAATGTTCGTAATTTTCTTTATTCTTCATTACTTCTCCCACATAAAATTAGTGACAGGATACGTTTTTTTTTATCATTTCAGATTTTAGTTTATTTTTGTTTATTGTCTTCTTCAGCTGTTTCTTCTTTTGTATATTGCGAGGACTTTTGCTTGTATGCTTTATTGAACTCATAATACTTAATTTTTTTTATAGGATTAAAAAGTAAATTTAAACTAAACATAAGTAATACTTTTTAAAGCAGCTCTTAATTTGTAAATTTTCGATTCCTTTTAGAATTTACAGCTGAAATAAACTCTCTGCTTATAAAATATCCTGCATTAGTTATTTATAACTGTATACATAATGAAGAACAGAGATTTTTTAGTTTTCCATTACAAGAGAAAGAAGGACATTTAAACCCCACTGTTTTTGCTGAAATTAAGGTTTGATTATATGTTATTTACAAATTACATGGTATGGATACTCGATAAATAATTTCTCTATAATCTTTCAGATATTTCTAAAACTGATATCACAAATGCTTTCTGGACTCTAAATCTCCCCACAATGGAGTAAGGACATGTTTCATTTACTTTCTATAGAAAAAAAATGAAATATTACAATTAGTTTTATATGCAAATGTTATTTATTTCTTGTAGAATTACTGCTAATTATATTTGGTTAATCTTTAAAACATTTTTACAAAGTAGTCAGTGGAAAGAATCTTTAACTTAATACCATGAAAAAGATCAAACTATTAGCAAATATTATTAGGAAATATGCACCTGTACTTTTATATTTGTATAATTTCAACCCCAAAAACACATCCCCAAAAGCTAATATTGCGACAGAACACATGACGCGTGAAACAGAGATTCGAGTGGAATTCATAATCAAACAGGATTTGTTAATTATAAATTTCAATTCAGGTTTCTGTCTGTCAATGCTAGGTACATAGGTTTTAGTATGCTCATAGTAGGTAAAACCTGATTAAATAGAATTTAACAAGACCATTTAAGTCATCTTTTTTTTTCCTTTGACTCCATCTAATATACAAGAATCATTATGACATAGATTTTATAAAAAAAAAAAAATAGCATTGATTCTGTTGTATTCGGAATGAAATATCTAATACAAATATGGAAGTTTTATTGTATTTTCTGAGAGAGAGAGAGAGAGAGAGAGAGAGAGAGAGAGAGAGAGAGAGAGAGAGAGAGAGAGAGAGAGAGAGAGAGAGAGAGAGAAAGCAAGTTAATCATCATGAAATAAACGTCTGTACATATGAAGATTGAATAATCCAGACTATATTGCCCTAAAAGGTAATATCTACTATTTTCTATTCTTATTTGGTAGTTTCAAAACGAGATCTACAAGTCAATATATTCTAAAATGTTTTAATTGAATGCACCATGGTTTTTTTTTCGCCTGCAGATTTGAAATACTTCCATTTTTACCAATTGTTTGTCGAAAAAGGAAATTTCTTGAGGACCCCCTAAAAAGAGGGCTACTACTTTTAGGAATATAAATATTTTTTTGATCTATAGTTATTAGTATAGACATTTTTGTGATTTAAACTTTAATTCTCTTGAAAAAAAAATATCATTGGTTATTTTCCAGTGCAAAAGTGGAAAAATACTGAATATTAAAACATTCACAGACTTGGTTTATTCAATTTTATTGTTCAAGTCACTTGTTGGGTATCTATTGCTAATTTCTTTAAATGCATTCTTTTATATGAAGATGAATAATGATATTAGTATTCGTCTCTAAAGTTAATATTTTTTTTTTTTTTTGGCATGATTTGTCGAATTTTTATCACCTCACTGCCGTCACCATCTTAGAAAAAGAAGAACCATGATGAAAGGTTCCTGCAACAATAAAGAAAGGATCTTGTTTGGACAAAAAGGTCATCGTCTTAATCCTTGTAGTCAGTATTTATTTATTTATTTATTTATTTTTTGTTGGGGGGGTGGGAGAAATTGAGCATTGAGGATATCCCTAATTAGGATACTGGTCGACATGTGCCGCACTTTTTATGGGTTAACATGAAGTCTAGATACCATAAAGAATTTGTCCAAAAATCTTTTGTAGTTTGATTGAAAAAGGTGTTTTATAATGTAACCAATTTGGACGCAGAGTTATAAAAAAGATTAAGATAAAATCCTAATACGGAATTGACTGTTCATTATAACTAGCTCCACTCATACATGGGTATATAAACTTCAAGAAGAGACTGTCCAAAAGAGGTAGGACAGGACAGAGGACAAGAGAGGAAGTATGTCTGAACCAGATTGGTACCACTCCCTGATGAGATATTTACAAGAGAAGATCAGATGTTCTCGTCCTTCCCTTCAGACGACAAACGCCCATCTCTAAAATCCAGTGAAGACTAAAAAGAAAGGCAAATAGTAACAACCCGCTCTCCGTGCTTGAAATGAGAAGTAGCCAACACTGCCTGCTGCCTGCCCTTAATTTTAATTTATTACTGAATTCTTGGAAAATACTTCTGATGTCCTATCTTGATCACACACTTTCTGTGACGTTATCAAATCTTAAGTTATCTTGCTATTTTTAACTGACTTCAGCAGGTTTTCTGCGGCATAATTAAGTCTGATACTTCTGTACCAGTATCAACTCAGCAGCTGCAGAAACTATTCAACCAGTATTGCACTACCTTCCTGCATTTTTTTTTTCAGAATATTTTGGTTTAGGGACTGAATGCACCTGTCACAATCTTAACATTTTAACAGTCTCACATAAGACAGAGTACGAAACCCGCAAAATTTTTACATTAGCTAAAGACCATCAACTTAAAATAAATTAGTTGTAAAGCCATTTTCCTGCAAATGCAGAAAAAGATATATAAAATCTGCCTTGGGAGTCAAACATCATTCATTTTCTTTTCATGTGGCCCTAGAGGTTCGGGTGAATAATGGCTGCGAATTGGTTGATTAGTGACTTCAAATTTTTATTTTGCGATTGGTGTATCACTTACTAAAATAATACATTCGTTTAAAACATAAAACCTTTATCCAAGTTATCCGTGCCTTTTCAATGAAAATTCTTAATTTCCTCCAAGGTTAGAGTATACAGTAGCTCTCCTTTAATCTTTTAGATTTTATGACAAAAATATTTTCTGTTTTCCATGTCATCTATATATAAGACTTAAATTGTATATGAAATGAAGTCAAAACAATAATGGAGCAACAATAAAGAAAGTTATCATCATTTTTGGTAGTTACAAAAAGATACACCTTAAACATTTGGTATATTTTTCCTGATAAAAATTCATCTTTTTTTCCACCACATCCTTAGACAATTTTGTGAAATTCAGTGCATGTTCACATGGCTAATTTGATCTTGAAACATTTTCTTCCCATGTGTTGTATATGCATTTTGTCTTGTAGAAATTTTAATCAACGATGAATAAGATGAAGATTTTAGTCATTATATGGAAGTCAGAACGATGAAAATAAACAAAAGTGTTGAAAATCTTTAGTTATGGACCATGTCCAATATATGATACTTTATGATAATGGCCCGGGTTTTGTCAACTCTGTGCCTAAAATATAATAGGGCATATTTCTAACTTCACGCTTACATATTTTTAACATGTTTACACATAATTTTTGAATACCTTTTTCGTTTCCTAAATGATAACTTTTATTGAAATTATCTAGTAACTTGCGGTGAACTAGCTATCTTTCTACTGCAGATAACCAACTACAGTAATTTATGCCTTTTATTCAGATAAGTATGCAATGGGGTTTTAGTATTTTATATCAATATAAAACCAAGGGTTTCATTTACTGCTATTAAAAGTATAGTGTATATTGGGGAAAAAAATCAATCGGTTTTATATCAAAATCCTCCTCAACAACAACACACTACAAGGTTCCATCATATATAATGTCCCTGTTTTAGTTCCCCTTTCCCTGTCTATTCAAAAAGAGCTGAGTTTATCATAGGAGTGAAATGTTCTGTCATATGGATTTTGTTTGTAGTAGGCTTTTATGCGTGCTATCATCCCCTCCATTTCGAAGAGGGAGAATTCTTATTGTGATATTGTTGTTTTTAACATCTCTCTCTCTCTCTCTCTCTCTCTCTCTCTCTCTCTCTCTCTCTCTCTCTCTCTCTCTCTCTCTTTTAGTGCATGAATTTAGCCATTATATACTCGCATTTGTCTCTGACAATATTATTTTGCTATTTGTACGTTAATCATTATCAACTAACTCACGGCTCTACCTATTTATCTCTGTCTTTTCTTGAAACCATTCTTGAAAATTTGAGGAGAGAGAATTCAAATAGAGATTTGTTGACAAGGTTTTTCTTATTGTATCCATGCACGATACTACTTAATAAAAAAGCATTAAATTTCTTGAAAAAATAGGTAAAAAAAGAAATTGATATTTATGAAAATTAAACAATCGAAAAGCGCAAGAAAATGTTTCTTTTATCTCGAATTTTAACTTAAAATTAAAAAAAAAATCATAGGAGTACCAATAATCTGTTTTAAAAGATACTCAGTTATAAATACACACACACACACGCGCACACACACACACACACACACACACACACATATATATATATATATATATATATATATATATATATATATATATATATATATATATATATATATATATATATATATATATATATATATATATATATATATATATATATATATATATATATATATATATATATATATATATATATATATATATACATATATATATATATGTATATATATATATATATATATATATATATATATATATATATATATATATATATATATATATACATATATATATAATATATGTATATATATATATATATATATAAATATATAAAGTTCCCTTAAGAATACTATAAGGTAATTAGGAGTAAAAATAAAACATTGTTTCCGATTTAAAATAATATCGGTAACATCCATACCACACCACAAGTTTTGAATAATGCTAGTAAGATTTTTTATAACAATATAGGATTTATCATGGGGTTTACCTTGTTTATAGGCTCTATAAACACGAACTGTAATAACATTTCGACAGTTACTATGTATTGGTATAACTTTGCTGACCAATCATTTATTTAATCACATGTTACACTTGTTTTTGTTCTCTTATTTTGATAATAATTTGTGAAAAAAAATATAGTAGTTATGACTTATTTTTCGTCTTTTTTTAATATAAATAGATAATCAGATGATTGATAGATATTCATTCAAGGCTGTAAGCTTCTAAAATGGCCTTCCTGTGACGTATTGTTAGGAGTTTTGGTTATTCGCTAACTTTGAACATATTTACTTTATGAAAAGGTTCAGATAGTACTATAAAATCATCTTATGTAGTTGATTAATGTTATATAATATATAACTTAGATTTCAAAAGATAAACCTTTAAACGTTTTGAAATTCAGTATGCTGCATTAATAGTTTATTTACATGAATCATAGAAAATTACAAGATGTAGGAGTGTATGAAATTTTTTGGCCAACAATTTACTGTTATTACGCCAGTGTTATTATCATTACCATTTCCACAAACAAAAACAAGAATATTGACAGCAACACCAATAACAACAATAATAATTTCTACTACTACTAGTAATCAAGATGATAATAATAATAATAATAATAATAATAATAATAATAATAATAATAATAATAATAATAATAATAATAATAATAATAATAATAATAAATTTCGGGAGTAGACCCTCTTTTAAGCAGGTTTTATTGAAAGTGATTGCTGCCTCAGTGGCGTTAATTTTGTAATTAACTTTTTCTATTATTCTTATTATCTTTTTCTCTTCATTTGTACAATCTGCCAGTAACTGGGAAAGGGACATATCAATAGGAAGGTGATGAAGACCATATCATTCATAATTAGTCTTTAATATATCACAACATATTATAAAAGTACAGATAATATGTACAAAGTATGAAACACTATCACAATGTTAGTGTGCAGAAAGTAATGGTCACCTTTGTAAAAAAACACATCCTTTGCCTCAACCGGTTTCGAGTAGTGAGAAGGTTTTCTGCTTATTGTCAAGAGTGAACTGAAATGCAGGTGTTGCTTTGATGGCTTATATACGGAGTCCTGCTTCGACATTCCATCTTTAGTGGTCAAGAACCACCCTAGTGTGGAGACCATTAATCCTAGGAGGTAGTGGCCTCTGCCTAGCCGGCATGTTTGGTGCTGATTATTGACTCTGGTTCTGTCAGGAGATAATCCATGTTTTGACCTTCGGCTATATCAGTCCTGTCATAGTTGTTATTGCCTGGATTCTTGTTGTTGGTGGACCTTATACATGTTGGCAATAAGGTCCCTTCTTGCGTGGTGTTGAGGTTAGGTCTTTCTTGTTGAATGAAAAGAATTTCCATTATTCGGAGACGTCTGCTGTCGTGGGCACGGCCGAGGATGGTTACATTTTTCACTATATTCTCCCTTGTTATCTTGAAATTATGTTTTTGAAGGCAATGCATTTTTATTGCACCCCGTTGCACGTGGCAGGATAATCTCTTAGAAAGACGCATCATCGTCATCCCGATGTAGGTGCCAGGACATTCCTGGACATGGCATTTATATCGGTACACTACATTTGTCTTTTTCAAGTCATCTTACATGGCAGGGGCAGGGTTGTTTTTCATTATCAAGTCTCGTGTTTTTGCTGATTGGTAATAAATTATGAGGTTGATTTTAGTATCCCCTGCCGTGGCAAAAACGTTGTTTTTTATTATATTTTTCATAGCCTATTCTTCTTTGTAGTTTACGGTTATAATGCCTTTATAGTATAGATTTATTTTTGCTGGCGTGTTGTTATCATCAGGGCCTTCATTCTGGTACTATTTTTCGATTTCGTTCTCGATCTACCGATTAATGTCCTTATTCGTGAAGCCATTATTCACCAGAATTTTAGTAATTCTGTCAAGTTCCTCGTGAGTGCCTCTCCAGGAAGAACAGTGAGAAATGGCTCTCCGAATAAAAGCCTTGGTGGCAGTTTTGTACCGACTAGGGCACGCGTTGTCACCATTCAGACATAGGCCAAGATTTGTTGGTTTTACGTATACCGAGGTATTAAAGCTATTATTGCTTGTTTCTATAAGGATATCAAGGAAGAGGAGACGTCCTGGGAGGCTGTGCTCGAGGGTGAACCTGAGCGAGCTGCATTCATCGAAAATGCGGCGCAGTTCTTCTATGCTCTCCTGATTGGCCGTTTTTATGAAAGTATCGTCAATGTAGAGCACATAGAGGTCTGGCTTGCTGATTTTTCGAAAAACTCTCTCCTCGACTACTCCCATATAAAAATTAGCAAAGAGGATGCCTAAAGGGACCCCATAGCGACACCATCTTTCTGAATATATATATGGCCCTTATGTGTAGTGAAAGGGGCTTTCTTGGTGCATATTTCTAATAGTGCACTCGGTACATTATGAAGTTTATTGTTTCATTCACGGGAACGTTAGTAAATAGGGACTCAACATCCATGGAGGCAATAACTCCGTCACTCGTGGAATTTCTCAGTTTTTCCAGGAATTCTGCTGATGATGTCACACAATATTTATTTGGGATATAGGGTGTGAGCAAGGTTTTCAGTCTCTTTGCAAGATGGTATGTAGGGGCAGGGCACTGGCTGATAATAAGCCGGAGAGGGTTCCCTTGCTTGTGCGTTTTTACATTACCGTATAAGTAGCCAAGCCCAAAATCACCTGAAATAGGTGGCAAATGGACGGCGTTGGTGGCAGCATTAATGGTTTGTATAATGCTGTTTGCTTCCCTCTTGATATTCTCAGTGGGGTTTCGGGACAACCGTTCAAATTTTGAGGTATCAGCCAAAATTCGATATATTTTTTCATGGTACTCCTCTGTATCTATGAGAACGAAGGTGGCAGTTTTATCTGCACGGCGTACAGTTATGCCTTCTCGCAATCTAAGAGCCTTGGCAGCATCTCTCATCTCCTTCGTGACGATCCCACTCCGGTGTTGGCCATGGTCAGTGAGGGCTTCTGCCAAGAGTAGGGGTTGGACGGCACCAGTCGTCAGTAGGGCACCTCTACGTTCATTTTCTTGGATGGTGTCAAGGAGGAGCTCGATTTCCAATCTCTTGTCAGTCGGTCTTGGTTTGGTCATGTAGTGGCAAGTAAGGCCCAAGCATAGTGTTTCTTCTTCAATAATCCCACCAAACATGCCGGCTAGGCAGAGGCCACTACCTCCTAGGATTAATGGTCTCCACCCTAGGGCGGTTCTTGACCACTAAAGTTGGAATGTCGAAGCAGGACTCCGTATATAAGCCTACAAAACAACACCTGCATTTCATTTCACTCTTGACAATGAGCAG
>NC_090726.1:172904732-172912232 GCF_036898095.1 Palaemon carinicauda
GGAGTTTCAAAAAGCCAAATTAGTTTAACAATTCGAGAAGTAGTGATTGATATGACAAGCTTCATTATATTTGTTTTGTATGTATCTTTCACTTTTGATAAGTCAACATTACCATTATATCAAAACTTATTTATTTATTGACCAATTTTGATATGATTGACAATTTTTTTTATTAATATATAGAATGAGCTCAATAAGCTCTTTAATGGAGGAAAAATTGCTTACTTTTATGGTTTAAGATATTTTAGGCGATTGGTTGGATAGTATAGGTGAATATCTGGTTTCATTCAACATTTTATCTACTAGCACATTATCATCATTAACTCCTCCTACGCTTATTAAAGCGAGGGCCTCGACTAGATTTTGACAGTCATCTCTATCTTCAACTCTTACTATAATACTTCTCCATTCGTCTCCAACATCACGCTTCTAGTAGATGTTTGGTGAGCTAATCCCTCATAGGGAGTGAGAAGAGCAAGCCAAAGACATCTCCATCTACTGCTCATTATGATCTCATTTGCATGTGGCACTCAGTTAATATCTTCTATAGTTTAATTTCTAATAGTTTCTAATTTTTTCGATGATTTTATTCACAAATCCACTAATCTGTTGGAGATTGTTTCATTACCATACCATGACGGATTCCATATAGAAACATCGATCTCATTAAACTGATATATATCATGATTTTTACATATAATTTCAGACGATCTGATTTCCAGAATTTACTCATCCAAGACAATGTCCGTTTTTCTTTTTCGATCTTTTATTAAACGAACACTATCAAATTAATAATGTATTAAAAATACGGTAACCAAGAAATAGACATATGGAATGATATACAAATTATTTTTTGAGGAACACTTAAGAAAAATAAATCAGATTTGTTATTAATTCCATTATGTTGCATAAGATTTTTCATAACTCTGACCATCCTTTACATTCAGATCTCTCTGGACAATTATATCTTGTTCGTAATATTAGGCAGGCAGTTAATTCTAATAGCCAGGCCTTCTCCATCATGATTCTCAATACTACACAGTATTCTAGAAGATTTATTCCAGCTGTCACATAGTTGTGGAATGATCTTCTCAATCGTGTAGTTGAATCAGTAAAACTTCAAAAGTTCAAAGCTGAAGCAAAGGTTTTTATGTTGACCAGGCTCATATGAGTCTTTTTATAGTTTATATATGACATATCTGTTTTTAACGTTGTTAATAGTTTATAAAGAACATATGTGTTTTGACTTTTTTACTGTTTTAGAATAATTTATTGTTAACTCGTTCTCATCATTTATTTATTTCCTTATTTCCTTTCCTCACTGGGCTATTTTTCCCTATTGAAGCCCTTGGGCTTATACCATCTTGCTTTTCCATCTAGGGTTGTAGCTTGGCTAATAATAATAATAATAATAATAATAATAATAATAATAATAATAATAATAATAATAATAATAATGATGATGAAATAGATCCCATTGCGTGAATAAGTAACTTGATAGCGATTGAGAAATGTTGAATAAGCAGATGATAAAGTTAGTTGAAAAAAGGACTTCAGAGAATTAGAATAAGGCATCGATAAGGGAGAAGATTTTGAATTAAGCACAAGGGCAAAATAATAGTATCTTATACAAGAAATCTATTTAAATTTAATTACTCGTCGTTTAATGCTTGATTTATACCATTAAATTTGGTTATAAACAAACAAAGGAGTTTAAGCGTTGTTTTTATCTTCATCCGGTGTTAAAAAGGTTGCTTTATTTTCTTCTTAGCCTCTGCTTTATTTCTCTACTGTCTCACGTTTATGGAGGCCGGCTTGATATGATAATAAATATTCTTAAGTAGGCGCTCAAACGTTCTCAACCTCACTTCTCTTTGACACTTCCGTTGTTGAAAAATTCTGAAAAGGTTTAATTTATTCCCCTTTAAGAAATTTGAAAAGTTACTGCTTTACATTCATCTCGAGATATTGCTAGTACAGATAACTTACCAATTTTTTTCTTATCTAATATTTTACAAAGATTTCCTTGAAAACCTGAGCAATGATTCCTAGCTGTTCTTTAAACAGTATAATGTTTCCTTCGAAATTTATCATATGAACATGGCCATATCCTTAGGGTACATTACGACTGAGGTGCCTTTTTTCATTTTTACATAAACTCGTAACATCGTGTACCTTTCCGGATACCAATTCTTCCAAACGGTGTTTTCCTTCCCAGCCAGAACATGAAACATTAATGAGAGGAGGTTCAAAGAGAAGAGATGCCTCCACGTATCTCTTCTTATTTACTGCTTGGTTTAAAAATAATCCTTTGTAGTTGTTATAAAAGGATTGTTTTCGCATAATAGCATAAAGTTTCAAGTATATACACACACACACACACACACACATATATATATATATATATATACATATATATATATATATATATATATATTAGTGTGTGTGTAATTTTTTAAGTAGGTACTTGGACGGCCAAATATCTCTTATAATCTAAGGAAGGAACAATGAGGTAATCTTAGTATTTCCTTTCTCGTGAAATTCTAGGATGAAAGATTCACTTTATTTCATAAGTTTGGTGTATATATCTCCACAAAGAAGGGCAAGACTTCTATTATCAAAATTAGTCATTTGGTTGTGTCAAGAGAATGTTTTAATTGGAAAGGAAGGTTAGTCAAAATACTATATTGTAGGGAATCTGGATCACCACTAACTGAGGAAGTTAAGGTATATATGTACTTGAATAATTTGCATGGTGGCCTGGTGGGGGAGGGGCGTTCAAGAGTAGTATGAGAGGACATATTACCTTATATATGACTAACAGGTGATACGATATTATGATTTTTCTTTCACTACATTACATACATTTCATTTCCATTTGTTTCGAGGATGCAAGCATTATGATGTCCAAGAATAACAACAGTGAATCAAGGGTCAATTGAAAGACTGCTGTACCTGGTTGAAAGGTAAACAAAGAGGAAAATGACATCAGAATACAATATTTGTCATTAAAGTCATTATAAGAAAGTCAGAAATAAAATAATGTCTTCTCGGTAACGCTCTCTCTCTCTCTCTCTCTCTCTCTCTCTCTCTCTCTTTCTCTCTCTCTCTCTCGTTATTGACATTAGAGTTTGAAGTTGAAAATAATCTTTTACGGTATATGCATATCTTTCATGAAATGTAGGAGAAGCTAATGGAATATTCCACTGTGATATTTTTATGTAACATTTTTGTGACTAAACCATCCTGATGACCTCCAAAATGTTATTCTCCTCTAATTTTACATAAAAAATAATATATATTTATACAATGATACAATAAAACCACAATTTAATTTATTATAGGTGATTTCAATTCGTCTTATATATGCTAATTGATATGTAAAGCGGATTTATTAAACGGCTTACGACACTACAAAATATATGCTATTATTCTAGCTAAGAGACCAATCTTATTAAAATCTTGACTAAATGGTATAAAAATCCTTATTTTTCAAGGAATATAACAGGAAATACAATCGCGATTAAGTTATCAACAATGATATAATGCACCATGCTCGTTATAAGCCTTTATTGAAAAATATTTCTTTGTTCATATTCACTGACAAATGCAATTAAAGCTGATCTTCTGTTATGTTCATAAGTAGGCTTAATGGAAAGGACCCTTTGAAATGTAAAATTTAGAAATATTGTTGAAACTTAAAACAATTCCTAAATATTTCTCCAGAGAAGGGACCATGTCTAAGGATACTTTGTATTCAGGTCTTAATGATATGATGGGCAATGTTTCGTTGATCAGTAACGGTATTTACTAACTCTACCGAATCTTGCATCATCTGAATTAGCGTAGACTGATATCTAGAAATTCTAAAAGAGAATAATTTAGTGTTTGAACTCCCTCTCTCACAACCTTCGCTTTAGGAAAACTACTTATCAATTCTATGGCTCTATATGTGGTACATGGAGGGTATCAATTCATATCCGTAGTAGTGTGAAAGGACAATGTTTTTTGACTCGGAGATTTCTATTGAAGGTACCGTTATTGGTTGAAATGTTCGTGTTTGATGGACCTATGATACTACTGCTTTTAAGATTGAACACGGAAACGATATTAGAGGCTTTGTGGATGTAACTTTTAGTGATATTATTTTTTTTTTTTACCTTATGATTTCCAACTAGGCTATTGTATTAAACATATAAGTTCTCATGTATATGTAAGTATAGGCCTTTTAAGTAAGATTTTATTCTAAGAAAAGATGCTTAATTACATTATTCTGCCTTTTTCTCAATAATTAGCCTGGAAATGCGATATTTTTGTACTTCATCAACTGTAGTGTGTGAAGCGAGACATAAATTCTAACTATTTTCATGACACCAGCAAGTGTTTTGTATCATGCTGAAAATAAGATATATATATATATATATATATATATATGTATATATATATATATATATATATGTATATATATATATATATATATATGTATATACATAAATATATATATATATATATATATATAGCACAGTGAGGAGAGGAAATGAGGAAGTAGATGAAATAGTGCAACTGAGTGTATGTCCATGCAAGGGAATTCTAATCCAAGACATTGTAAGACCATGTTACACAAGCCAAGACTACAGATTTTTTTTTTTCTTTTGCAGTGTCCATTTCCTGGAGGAGCTTCTTACTATAGTTAAAGAGCCGCGTCTATCCTTAACAAAAGGAAAGTACCTGGTTAACAATTGTAGTGCAGTAGTTAGCCCCTTTAGTGAAGAAGAATCATTTTGTTGTTAAAAATTAGAGCACGCATGTTTTTAAACACGAAAATTTTTTCTTGAGAAGGTGTCGAAGAATAGTTGAGCCCCTGAAGTTATTCTTTGGGATAGGTCAAGCATTTTCAGATGTGGAAGAAAAACGATTCAGGTGTCTGTGAAATCCTCCAAGCTACGTTTAGTAGATCTAATTATTACTGTTATCCATATTTTACTTGACGAAACGCAAATCTTCACCGCTTAGTTTTCCGTTTATTACCGATTTAAAGGAAATATATATATATATATATATATATATGTATGTATGTATGTATGTATGTATATATATATATATATATATATATATAGATATAGATATAGATATAGACATAAATTTTGACTATATTCTCCATTACGTAGGTTGAATAAATTTAGTACTTATAATGTAAAAGTGACGTTTTTTGTAGACGGGCCAACTTATTCAGAGAAAAGGTTTCGAACGCACTCGTTACGTAACTTATGACGGCATTTCTTCCCTCCTTCTCGATCGATGATTGGCTATACGTGACGAAAGCTATACCTCTGCCAACAATGACATAAAAGTTTAAATAAAAGCAAAGCAGTACACCTTTATGAACTCTGAAACCTCTCCACTGATAATTGTCACAATGAACAAACCAACAAAATATGTTAATAAATACAAAAACACTTCGATTATTAGTCTAACTCCCAAAATAAGTTTCCTAAGAAATTACAGTCTTCTTTATAGGTCACAATCAGATTGACAAGGTGTAGGGAATAGTTGTTAATTTTCAAAAACGTAGTAGATAAGCTCATTGATAACTGCTATATCCAATGTCAAGCAATTTTTATTTATTGTCTATCTACCTACCTATTTACTGAGAAAAAAAAATAGAAGCCGGTACCGTATTTTGGTTTTAAACCTTCACCAATAATTATCGTCAGAATGATGACTTCATGAGGCTCCACCCACTTTGGCCTCGTTATAATTCAGGATAACACTGAAGGCTATCATGGGCATTGTTGGATCAGAAAATTTAAATTCTGGCTATAAAAACTCATTTCTCGGGTAGTTGTAAGAAGTGCTAAATGATCCTCAAGGATCCCAGCAGTTGGCCTAAACGTTTAATTCATGTATACTACTGTTGCGGTACTACTGCTACAGTAGTATTACTACACTAGCACAGATACCCCTCCCCCATTTATGTATCGTTCCGCCATTCATAAAGTCTTTGTCATGTTTTTTTCACTGTGCAATAAGCCATGGCCTCCTCAGATATTAAGTTTAACATTAGATGATAGGTTATTTCAATAAGCTGACAAATTTTGGCAACTGGGTATGTTATTGCCGTTGTTGAAGCTAAAGATAAAGTATGGTATCATTCCTTCATTGCATTATCATCTTTACTACTATTTGTTTGCTACATGTAGTAATTATTTTAAAGGATGAATGAATTATGTTCACTTTATTTTCTATAAAAATTCCCATTAGATGTACAAATAAAACTCCTAAAACTATTCATGATTTATTTACAAAATGCAGTCATGCCCAAAACCTAGCCAACACGGTCGTACGGCCTAAGAAGAAGAACAAAAATCATATCGGATGATCTGTTGGTCTAATGGAGTGTTTAGCACAAAATTCTTATTTTAACAAAAATAGTTATATAAAGACTGTTTACATACAATCTCTCTTTCTCTCTCTCTCTCTTGGTGGCATAGTGAATAGTTAATGGAAATGTTCAAAAGCCTGAATGACATTACAAGTATTATAATCATTTTACGCTAAATACAAATCAGACCATAAACATTGGATGTAAACTAGAAACTGAATAATTGCCTATTCAGGCTATAGTAAATATGGCCACGGGCTTTCTCTTAACTGTATAAAGTTGCAAGTCGTAAGATAAATGCAGTTTTGCAACCACAGGGGCAATTCCAAATCCTGCTAGCCATTCTTGACTGTTATGGGTTTCAGAGCCGATGGAACAAGGTGAATGGGTGTCTGGTGGATGGGCGGGGCAAAAATTTTTTCAAAAGGTGTTTACATTGCTTACGTAATGAATGTTTCCGACTCTTGGCTCGTTATCACTGGCCATTATAATTATAATTATAATTATAATTTTTATTTATGAGATGATTTATATTTTTATTTATTAGATGATTTATATTTTCATTTATGAGATGATTTATATTTTTATTTGTTAGATGATTTATATTTTTATTTATGAGATGATTTATATTTGTATTTGTTAGATGATTTATATTTTTATTTGTTAGATGATTTATATTTTTATTTGTTAGATGATTTATATTTTCATTTGTTAGATGATTTATATTTTTATTTATTAGATGATTTATATTTTTATTTATTAGATGATTTATATTTTTATTTATTAGATGATTCATATTTTTATTTATTAGATGACTTATATTTTTATTTATTAGATGATTCATATTTTTATTTATTAGATGATTTATATTTTTATTTATTAGATGATTCATATTTTTATCTATTAGAGGATATATATTTTTATTTATTAGATGATTCATATTTTTATTTATTAGATGATTTATATTTTTATCTATTAGATGATTCATATTTTTATTTGTTAGATGATTTATATTTTCATTTATTAGATGATTCATATTTTTATTTGTTAGATGATTTATATTTTTATTTATTAAATGATTCATATTTTTATTTGTTAGATGATTTATATTTTCATAT
>NC_090726.1:172917232-172927232 GCF_036898095.1 Palaemon carinicauda
TGATGGTTTATCAAGTATCCCTGCTTTCGCTATTAAGCGTTCAGACGGGATTTCCATATCACTTTTGTTATAGTTAAAAATTTAAAAGTATATGTAATATAAAGAGGGTTAATTGCATTTCGTCTCAGTGTTATAGCTGAGTGAAAATAAATGGGTTTTCAGTAGCTTTTTGAACTGAAAGATATTTTCAGCACTCTTAACTGATGCCGGAAGTTGATTATACAATCTAGGAGCCCAGTGCTTAAAAGTTCTAGTACCAAGATTGGTCGTTGCACGAGGCTCATCAAGTCTGTAATTATCACGGGAAAGTCGTGTATGAACACCAGGCCCTACTACGTATCTTTTCAGGCAACCTTTACGATACAATGGCTCTCCCGTGCTAATAGCTTGATATGTTAAGACGCAAAGTTTAAAAATAATCCTTGCTTTGACTGGTAACCAGTGTAATTTAATTAAGGTTGGAGTAATATTTTCTCGCGGGGATATACCAACAATTAGTCTAGCAGCTCTATTCAAAATCATTTGAAGTTTCTTAAGACGATAATTAGGTAAATAGTAAAACAACGAGTTACAATAGTCTACTCTACTAAATACCAAACTATTAATTAGCAGCTTAGTGGCATCTTCGTTAAGATATTTTCTAATGGATGCGATATTCCTCAGATGATAATTTGCGGTCCTAACCACATTGTTAATGTGTTCATCAAATGTTAAAGAACCATCCACTACTACCCCTTAATCTCTGACTTTATCAGTTAACAAAATATTTTCCTTATTGATGGAGATGCTATTAACGTTATCAAACCTTCTTAAGTTATATTTAGTGCCAATTAGAATACACTCAGTTTTGTTTCCATTTAGTTTCAGCTTTTTCTTTTGCATCCATTTCGAAACATCTGCCATAAGCCTATCAATAACAGCTTGATCTTCAATAATGTCATCCACTATTAAATAGAACTGGGTGTCATCAGCAAAAAATTTACATTGAACGCCATGTAATTTAAATATCCAAGACAACTCGATTGTATAAATAATAAAAAGAGCCGGGCCAAGTACGCTTCCTTGTGGAACACCCGTGGTGAGCTTTCTACTTTCAGAATATCTATCTTTAACCTTCACTTTGAAAGATCTATTCGATAAATAGTTATTAAACCATTTAAGAGCATCCCCATCGATCCCAATAGCAGTCATATCCTCTATTAACTCTTCATGAACCACTGTGTCAAAAGCAGCGCTTAGATCTAGGGGAATCAACAAGCTACATCTACCATCATCAGAGAAACCTAACAAATTATTTATTACGGCACAAAGAGCTGTTTCAGTAGAATGGAATTTCCGATAAGCCGACTGATCTTCAGGAATAGCTCCAATTACTTTCAAGTGCTGACTGAGGTAATCTAAAACGAAAGCCTCGATCATTTTTGACAAAAAAGACAAGTTAGAAATTAGTCTGTAAGATTTCAATTCTTGATGATCAAGGGATCCTTTAAGAGATGGTTTAATGATAGCAACTTTTTCAGAGGACGGGACTAAGCTCTTAGTAATACTCAAATTGACTATTCGAAGCTGCAATTGCAATAACCTATCTATGTTCGGGGCGTCAATGACCTCATTTATTGGAAAAGGATCGTTACTGCAATAAGAGCGGCCAGAACTAATGAACATAGTTTTGTAAGCATCGAGTGAAATTGGCCTAAACTGCAAGAACTTTGAGAAAGGAGAATCAGGAAAGTAAGGATAGGGGCAAGAAACATGAGTTGTGAAGTTACAAAGTAGACAGGCAACCTTTGACTCAAAGAATTCAGCAAATTCATTTGCCAATTCAAGCTCAGACCTCCCCTCTGGTAAAACAGGCCTCTTAATTTTCCCTAAAAGTTCATCGAACACAGAATACAGCCTTTTGATATTGGACCTAACCTCAGTTACAAATTCATTATAATATGTCTTCTTTACATTTCTTAATAAACTATTTACCTCATTCCTAGCTTCCACATATAACATTCGATTTCTCTTTGTTTTATGCTTATGCCAACGTGACTCTGCCAACCTCCGTCTTTTCCTAGCTTCCCTAATTGCAGCATTGAACAATGGGGAGCTGTCTTTTATGACAATATCTTTCTCTACCACAGGGCACATTTTATCATATTTTTTGGAAAATACAGAAAAATACAAAGCAACAAGACAGACCACACATTCACCTACAGAAATATTTCTGCTACTATTTAAGTCAGTACATCCACAGGGTTCATTATATTTTTCTTCAATAACAGTAACACCCACATCTATTAGTACAGTAGAGTTTAATAAACATTTTTTCCTAAATGTTATTTTAATCCTAAGTTTACTTGGTAATAAGACTGAAATATCAAACATAATAAGCTTGTGGTAAAAAGAGATAGAAAAATCTGGCTCCACTATCAAATTCATAAAGTAATTATCACCCGTAAAACAAAACACAGCATCTAAAATATGATCTGACCTAGAGGTAAATACATTCACCTTATTAACAACATTCATATTGTTCATTATATCAATAAACTTCTTCACATTTGTATCTCTATAATCCTTTAACCACATATTAAAATCTCCACATATATATACATTACATTTTTCATTTTCAAAACAATCCAATAATACAGAAAAGTCTTCTAAAAACGTAGCCTTGCTTAGCTGAGGAGGATGATATACTACTAAAAATAAAAACTGTACATTAGAGGCCTTAAACTCCAAGGGTAAATACTCAAAACTCACAAATGCTCCAACAACCCTAATTCTAGCGTTTGTAAATGTTTTGGATAAAACAATGCCCACCTCCCTGACCAAAATTACGTGGTATGTGAAAAATTTTATGAGTGTCCGGCAATAGTTCATTAATTTTCAAAATATCAGTAGCACTTAGCCATGTTTCTGTTATAGCGAACGCATCTACTCCTTGTTCATAGATTAATTCTCTTAATTCTGTTGTCTTGTTGCGTACTGACTGCGCATTCAGTAAGGCACATTTTATTCTTCTATTACTTGAATCCATGATCAGTCTGTTGGGCAATTCGCTTCCTCTCAGCAACATTCGATGGACAATTCCAGTCAAAAACAGCGTGTTCATTATCGGAGAGGTTCATTCGCGCACAATGATGACATTTCAAACTTTCAGACTGACAATGCCTTGTCTCATGATCAGTTCTGTCCTCATACACCTGACAACACACATTACCAAACAATTCTTTTTACCTCTTGGTAAGGGTAGAAAAGACTCTTTAGCTATGGTAAGCAGCTCTTCTAGGAGAAGGACACTCCAAAATCAAACCATTGTTCTCTAGGTTTGGGTAGTGCCATAACCTCTGTATCATGGTCTTCCACTGCCTTAGGTTACAGTTCTCTTGCTTGAGGGTACACTCAAGCACACACACTCATCTTATTTCTCTTCCTCTTTTTTTGTTAAAGTTTTTATATTTTATATAGGAGATATTATCTTAATGTTGTTAATCTTCTTAAGATATTTAATTTTCCTTTTTTCTTTTCCTCACTGGGCTATTTTCCCTGTTGGAGCCCCTGGGCTTATAGCATCCTGCTTTTCCAACTAGGGTTATAGCTTAGCAAGTAATAATAATAATAATAATAATAATAATAATAATAATAATAATAATAATAATATGAAAACACTCTAGCAACGTTGACATATACATTCCATAAATTCTAGAAATATCTAGTGCTAAGCTCTTTCGAATAAGCAAGTGTGGTGTGAGTTTAATCTTATTTGTGAATGATTGTATATGCAACATATATAACATTTTATAAGATATTTATTGAGTTAATTGTTTTTAGGATAGATGATATCGAACGCTTAATGAACTGTTTCTACTTCTTTGCAAATATGATTCATTAAGTATGACTGTGTTTGGTAATTACTATGATTTGTTTAGTGGGAAATAAGACAGACTATAGTGTGGAGTAATCAGAGCTAATGTATTACCTTCTCGTGGATTTTGTAGTGAATAGAACAGTGGGGGATGGTGGAGAATGATTGCACTGGATTGTTAACAGGAAATTATCTGACCTCGAATATACTGATAACACTGTCTTTATTAGTAGAACACCAAAAGACTTGCAAAGCTTACTTACTCATTTGAGTTTAATGAACGATTGAAAAAAATGCAAATTGAGCAATTACTAGGGGGAGTAAAATATTGAAATAAAATCGCCTGAAATTACATATATAATCTGGTAATAGACCAGTTTGATGTGACCGGCGTTACTGTATTGAATGAGTCGTGGTATGACGATGAAACAATATCGAACAAAGTATGTAGATTTAAAAAAAAAAAGAAAAAAATTTTAGAAAAATATTGGGAGTTGAATAGCCGGACAGGTTAGAAATGAAACTATAAGAGAAATTACTAGAGTGCGGTATGTGTATGAGATCATGGTGAGGGGTGGACGGAGATGATTCGGACATGCTCTTCGCGCTTCCCAAAAGAGATTAGTTTACTGAACTTTTAATTTGGCCCAACAATGCAATACTAGAGCTAGAAGACCCAAGTTTACATGGCTGATGACCATGAACCGTGACGTGGGCCATGATGTATGGAGAAGTATTGATTTGGAAGCTCAGGATAGACAACGACTGGCGATATATAACCGAGACTCTTTGCAACAATAAGCACAGAAGATGATGATAGCCATTCTGTCAGATTCCAGTTTTTGTCTTTCTTTCTTTTAATCTTTCAATTAGATAAAAGAAACAGTTTCTATTATTTCTTCTTATCTAATGTTAATAACTAAAATATTTTCTTCCTATTATGAGCTGATACATTTGCGATATATATATATATATATATATATATACATGCTATATATATATATATATATATATATATAAAATATGTGTATGTGTGTGGGTTAAAATATTGGTATATTTTAGCTAACAGCAAGTTTTTCTAAAGTCAAACGTCATTGCATACATAGACTTTCAAAGGAACAAGTGGTTTTGATATATTACTCATATCCACTTGTCATTGATGGGGATTGTAAATTTGTTCTTTTGTCTGAAATGCAAGACTAGTACTCATTGTTCAGCATAATTATACATTATACCTGAACAAAACCCTAGAATAGGTCAGTTACTAGAACAAGCCATTTCTATATTTCCATTTCAAAACTTCTGAAGAAATTCAATCAAAAATAAAATACAACACTCTTATCTAGCTACATGTATCTCATAAGCTCCACTCGGGGAAAAATCTTTTGCTACACCGAGTCAAATTGGGACCGACATCCTTATTAAAGACACTTAACCGAACAGCAGCATAAGAGTGGATCAAAGTCCCATAAAAAAATTAATATTTTCCAGTTTTGAATGTTTTTTTTTATTTTTATTTTTTTTTCTGCTATGAGTATCGTTATATTTCTTGAATAGCTTTAAATATAATGTAGCTGAGGCAGGGGCGGATATAAATTTAGTGGGAAATAGTATGTTATATGCATCTATATTTTGAAGGAAACGTTTTTTTTTCTATTATTATCTAAAAGTGATTTCAAACTTCTTGATAAGACCACCCCCAAAAATGTAAAGACTTAAGCTCTTTAAGGTTACTGTGCTACTGTATTTTTAAATAACAACTTCTTACGGTGAAGTTAGTGACGAACTTTTTTCTCTCACTCTCTCTCTCTCTCTCTCTCTCTCTCTCTCTCTCTCTCTCTCTGAATTGATCATATTTTCTTTAGGATATTGTACAGGTAATCTGTATACAGGTTGATCGGTTGGATGATTTAAATCCAAATCAGAAGCTGGAGAAATTATATATGCAAGCACGCAAAAACACACAAACATACACACACACACACACACACACACATATATATATATACATATATATATATATATATATACATATATATATATATATATATATATATATATATATATATGTATATATATATATATATATATATATATATATATATATATATATTATATATATATATATATATATATGTGTGTGTGTGTGTGTGTATATATATATTTACATGTGTGTATGTGATTCCTCTGGTTTTAAAATATTTGAATCCTGTCTATATATTTCAGCAAAACATACTTTATCTGCAATTTATATATAATTATTATAACGTACAGCCTAAAATTAAGAAAAAACGGATTTTGAAGCGAGGCGAAAAATCTATTTTTGGGTGGGATGGCCATGTCCTCCTGATGGAAGTTCCTTAAATTAGCTTCCTAAGGGATATATGTACTACAGTGATATTCCCAGAGAATTTTAACTTTAGGTATCCAGAATTCTAACTCCTGGTGCGAATATCTGTAAATTTTCTCTCAAGGATATCGCATAATATAAGAGGACGTATTCTTGACACGCCACATAGCAATCTGCACCCCTAATAGCCTTTACGCTTCGAGGGGGATGTGGCAGAATAGAAGGGGAGCCGTATCAAGGTTACCCCTGTTTTCGTACTACTATTGATTATGACAACAGCGCCATTTCCAAGATGGCGAACATTCCTTGTAGCATTGAGCATGGTGCCATAGATACAGTACTTCGGGAAGGATACTCTGAAGATCTTTTCTTTTTAGAAAAGACGGGTGGGTCCATCAGGATGACATGGCCATTTAACCCCAAAAAAATTTTTTCGCTTCGCTTCAAAATACGTTTTTTGGGCTCAAGCCATGTCGTCCTGATGGAAGCATACCAGAGTATTAGCATATCTGTGGATTTTCATCAGTGCCTTAACCTTGGGACAATATTTTTATCGTCATGTGGACCAATTGAGACAAATGACGTCACCGTTATTCGTCATCATCACTGATCATAAACGATGTTAGTGCTTCCTTCCCCCTACAGGGAAGAGTCATTCTAGACAGTAGAAAAGGGGTCTCAAGGTTAACATATATTGTATGAACAAACATAATTATACACGGAAAATACAAACAGTCTCATAGTTTTTATATATTGCCGAATCAATATCAGTGTCTCTTATATCTATTGTTTGAGAGCATATAACTATATGAAGAATACTTACATTAGTAAGTCAAATAACTCTGGCCTTTTATACATGCAATTGTCGGGTGAATTCGGACGCTATACATTCTAATAAACATTTATTCCTAATAAATAACTAAATGAGTTAACCAGTGAAACGAATGTAGCATGACAATAGAATTATACACGTAACGAATACAGAGACTATACTTCTTTCTTGTAAGGAAAGAACTGGTGAGTGCCACTCTCAGATTAAAGAAAATTTTTTATAATAAAATTTCTCTTCATGATCTCTGTACTAGTTACATTTTATCGACACTGTGTACTTCGTACCGTGTTATCTGTATAACTAGTGTTATCTGTATAATTCTACACCTGGGATTTTGAACATAATTAATGTCACCATGGTAACACTCATTTAAAGGAGGTCACCCCAAAAGTAATCACCCCTTCTCCCTTTAATTGACAGTCCCAGTCAATTAGCTGTTCATCGCAGAAATAAACGGCAGGTTTTAAAACACTACCTGCCGCCACCACATAATGCTCCAGCTCATGGACCTGCTTAGTATAGTGTTTGTAAAACCCTCTGGATGATTTCCATCCAGTATATGAGCGAAGTGGCTCGAAGTCCATATACTGAAAAAATTTCAGTGATGAAGCAATTTTTCTCGGATCATGACCTGCGGGAGTACTGTGAGGATCCGCTCTACGAATAAAGTAGGTGAGCTTCGCCCTCAGTTGTTTTAGGGATAAGTTTGATCCAGAAGTTTCTCCTTTAAAGAGCTGTCCTCCCCTGAAGTCTGAAGTTCTACGAAGATAGACCATTAGACACTCTACAGGACATAGAGAGACATCTTCCCTCAGAGGGCAGATTCTCCAGGGACCCCACCTCTTAGTGGATAGCTCATTCTTAGCTAGAAAGGTTGGATCAGGGAAAATATTCAGTTCTCCTGCTTCTGTGAACTGAATGTGGCCCTCATCTCTAGATAGAGCTACTATTGCACTAACTGCAGCCCCGGAGGCTATAGCGAACAGAAAGATAACCTTTTGGGTTAGATCCTTAAGGGAACAATCTCCATTGTTCACCGATGAGGCATAATGTAGGACCTTGTCCAAAGCTTTGCACATGCCTTCGGAATCTTATTAAAGATTTCATTCGCCAGATCCACTTGAAAGGCATAGAGAAGAGGTCTAGTCAAGAATGACTTGCACGTAGTTATCGTGTTGGCCGCCAGACTTTGATAATGAAGGTGGACAAAGAAGGACAGACAGAAGTTCATTGAAATTTCTTTCGGTCCTTTGGCTTTAACGAACGCAATCCACTTTTTCCAAGAAGACTCATATTGTCTTCTAGTTGACATAGACTTGTATTCTTCTAAGAATTCTATATTGCCTTTTGAGATCCTAAATCTTTTTCTAACCGCTAGGGCAAGAAAATCATGAAATGAAGGGTTCGGGTTCTTCATGATAAAACGAAGGCAATTAATTTCTGAACCTTCTGAAATAGACCTAGGTTCAGAACTAGCTCCAGCCTTTGCTTCATTTCCTTCATTAAGGAGGACAGATTGCTCTTGGGCTACTCGGTAGCCAATAGAGCTACTCCCCCTTGGAAGTATCTGAGCCTGTTAAGGACCTTCAGAGACATGCTGTCTATAAACTCCACTAGAGGATTCTCGCATGGGGCTTCATATCGAGGTAGTTTCTTGAAGACGCTTGTGAGGAAGAGGTCGATCTGCAGTTCCGGGACTTGTTCCCATCTGGGAGGGAATAGGTTTGCGTCCATGGACCATTCCAACTTTATCAGCTTGAACCGAAATAAAGCATCCACTGTCACATTGTGGATCAATTGTATATGAACTGCTGACAGGTGCCATCACTTTAAGAAAGAGATGGGTAACTTCACCTAGATTGTATGAGACGTTCTTTAGCATTGTTGATTGCGACCTCTCATTATCGGGTCGGTGTCCCAGATCAGTCGTAGGAAGTCTGATCTGTATGGAGAGAGCTTCCTCACTCATGAGAGGACCAGCATAGTCATGTGACTTTTGGGCTTAGACCTCTGTTAGAGAAGCGATTAACGAGGGACCGATATCGGTCTTTTTAGATCTCTTCAAGCGTTTGATGCGTACTTTCTCCTGGCTCTTGGCGCATCTTTCCACTGTGCTCTTAGCACCAGGTCTGTCACTATTGTGAACTGGGGAGAGTTCAGAGCTTCTCCCTGTTAGCATCTTAGAAATCTGACTGATTATCTGAGTCTCTTGACCGACCTTGCGATCTCCTTTTATAATCCCAAGGGAAAGGAGAGATGGTGTGACCATAGGCTTCAATGGTTTTTCAGTCACTGAAACCTTTGAGCTGGAGAGAATCGAGATTTCTAGAAACTTATCTTGCATCCGCGATGTCCGGGGAACCAGGTAATTTCCTTGGCTGACACAAGACTAAATACTCTGAGATACTGACTGAATCCCAAAACCTGCTGGTATACCAAAACCTGCAGTTAAGAGAAGAGACAGAAAAACCATAGGCTAGTCATGTCTGAGTAAAATTCAGAGCATGACCACTAAGGTTGTAGCCTGAAGCTACACTCCGAGGTAAAGAGAGATTACCTTTAAATCTCCAAGGAGACGTTTAATATTTCATATAATTCTAAGAGGTATCAGTCTCCAATTGAATTGAAAAACAGTACACAAGGGTAACCGGGGAAATGTCTGAACGTATAATAAAATGCCTAGGTTAGGTTACCTAGGCGAGTCGAGATCTCGCTTACCTAACTCACCGAAACTCTAACTATACGATCGACATGGAAAAGGAAATTATGCAAATTATCAATATCTTTACAAGTATAATTTGCCTAAATAGCTATATAATTAAATAATTAATTAATGCTATTAAAAATTGGAAAGTCGTTCTGCTAACTAAATAACACATGCCTAACGAACGACCGCGCCCATGGCCCCTCCAGAAACAGGCCTAGCTCCTAGCCACAATAAATTACTCTAATTTTACTGTGA
>NC_090726.1:172932232-172937232 GCF_036898095.1 Palaemon carinicauda
CATTCCCCACAACTCCGATCCATACATCACAGTTGGTACAATCACTTTCTCATATAGAACTCTCTACATTCATGCCCAACCCTCTATTTTTTACTACTCCCTTAACTGCCCCCAACACTTTGCAACCTTCATTCACTCTCTGACATACATCTGCTTCAACTCCACCATTTGCTGCAACAACAGACCCCAAGTAATTAAACTGATCCACATCCTCAAGTAACTCTCCATTCAACATGATATTCAACCTTGCACCACCTTCCCTTCTCGTACATCTCATAACCTTACTCTTACCCACATCAACTCTCAACTTCCTTCTCTCACACACCCTTCCGAATTCTGTCACTAGTCGGTCAAGCTTCTCTTCTGTGTCTGCTACCAGTTCAGTATCATCCGCAAACAACAACTGATTTACCTCCCATTCATGATCATTCTCGCCTACCAGTTTTAATCCTCGTCCAAGCACTCGAGCATTCACCTCTCTAACCACTCCATCAACATACAAGTTGAACAACCACGGCGACATCACACATCCCTGTGTCAGCCCCAATCTCACCGGAAACCAATCGCTCACTTCATTTCCTAATCTAACACATGCTTTACTACCTTTGTAGAAAATTTTCACTGCTTGCAACAACCTTCCACCAACTCCATATGACCTCATCACATTCCACATTGCTTCCCAATCAAGTCTATCATATGCTTTCTCCAGATCCATAAACGCAACATACACCTCCTTACCTTTTGCTAAATATTTCTCGCATATCTGCTTAACTGTAAAAATCTGATTCATACAACCCCTACCTCTTCTAAAACCACCCTGTACTTCCAAGATTGCATTCTCTGTTTTATCCTTAATCCTATTAATCAATACTCTACCATACACTTTTCCAACTACACTCAACAAACTAATACCTCTTGAATTACAACACTCATGCACATCTCCCTTACCCTTATATAGTGGTACAATACATACACAAACCCAATCTACTGGTACCATTGACAACACAAAACACACATTAAACAATCTCACCAACCATTCAAGTACAGTCACACCCCCTTCCTTCAACATCTCAGCTTTCACACCATCCATACCAGATGCTTTTCCTACTCTCGTTTCATCTAGTGCTCTCCTCACTTCCTCTATTGTAATCTCTCTCTCATTCTCATCTCCCATCACTGGCACCTCAACACCTGGAACAGCAATTATATCTGCCTCCCTATTAACTTCAACATTCAGCAAACTTTCAAAATATTCCGCCCACCTTTTCCTTGCCTCCTCTCCTTTTAACAACCTTCCATTTCCATCTTTCACTGTCTCTTCAATTCTTGCACCAGCCTTCCTTACTCTCTTCACTTCTTTCCAAAACTTCTTCTTATTCTATTCATATGACTAACCCAATCCCTGACCCCACCTCAGGTCAGCTGACCTCTTTGCCTCACGTACCTTGCGATTTACTTCCACATTTTTCTCACTATATTTTTCATACTTCTCTATACTATTACTCTGCAGCTATTCTTCAAAAGCCCTCTTTTTCTCTTCCACTTTTACCTTCACTTCTTCATTCTACCATTCACTGCCCTTCCTCATGCTGCCTCCAACAACCTTCTTGCCACATACATCACTTACAATCCCAACAAAATTTTCTTTTGCTAACTTCCACTCCTCCTCTAAATTACCAGTTTCTCTTACTCTCTTCTCGTCATATGCCATTTTCAACCTTTCCTGATATTTACTTTTTACCCCCGGTTTTATTAGCTCTTCAACCCTCACTACCTCCCTTTTACATCCACCTACTCTATTCCCCCACTCTTTTGCTACAACTAGTTTTCCTTCCACCAAAAAATGATCAGACATACCGTTAGCCATACCCCTAAAAACGTGCACGTCTTTCAATCTTCCAAACATTCTTTTAGTTATCAACACATAATCCATTAATGCCCTTTCTACTACTCTTCCATTTGCCACTCTTACCCATGTATACTTATTTTTATCTTTCTTTTTAAAAAAGCTAGCATTAATAACATCTCTTGTTCAACACACATATCTACCAGTCTCTCACCACTCTCATTTTCACCTGGGACGCCATATATATATATATATATATGTATATATATATATATATATGTATATATATATATATATATATATATCTATATTTATATATATGCATATATATATACATATATATATATATATATATATGTATATATATAATCATATATATATATATATATATATAATATATATATATATATATATATATGTGTGTGTATAGAAATATTTATATCTATATTTATATATACATATTTATATATGTACTTATATATGTATATATATATATATATATATATACATATATATATATACTTATATATATACAAATATATATATATATGTATATACATACATATATATATATATATATATATGTATATGTATATATAAATATAAATATAAATATATATATATATATATAGATATATATATATATATATATATATGTTTATATATTTATATATACATACATATATATATATATATATATATACTAGTAGATAATAACCATAATAGGTGGATGATTGTGTCAAATTTTGGCAAAATATACTTTGACACATTTTCAGCAAATGGTGGTAATTGGACGTGAGGCTAGCTCTTCGAAAAAGACTGATAAATTTCTCATATCATTATTGACCTCCTATTGTCTAGTAAAAAGTGTACTCCTCATAATAGAAAAAGAAGGCTTATCGATGATATTGTTTATTTCTTCATTAACAAATTATGGTTGGATATTTCCCAAGTTTGTCCAGAACATTACGCCTATCCCTTCCCAATGTCCTAAACTTTGTCGCATCCCTCCTAGAGCTCCTTAAATCCTATTACCTTATATTCAGGATTTTTTGGCGAGTAGCTATTATTTTATGAATAATCATAAGTATTTATAGCATGTTAAGAAAGGTTTTACTCATATATGGATGCAATTATTTATTTAAAAAACGGACAAATGCATGATCCAGTATAAATATCCAAGTAATCGACTGAAATAACCAAACATGCATAGATATTTTTATAAATAAAGGTTTCTTGTGTCTGTTCGAAAACTGTAGTTAGTTTTATAATGTATATATATATATATATATATATATATAAACATATATATATATATATATATATGTGTGTGTGTGTGTGTGTGTATAAATATAAAAATATATATATATATATATATATATCCCCTCTGATGGTCCAGCACTTTGCTGCAGTAGAGGGGCTTGAGTGTCTCAATGATGGGCTGGGCAATGGCGGTGGGGTAGTTTATCCACCCTGGCAGGCTCAACCATACCGCTAAGGCCATTTCTGAGAGACCAAACCAAGACTGAACCTATAGGCCTTCTCCTTTATTTAAGATAGGCAAAGGCTAGAAGAAGGAAAACTCCAAAATCAAACCAAACAAGACCCCAACGGCGGAGCTTCCCAGCGCCGGCGAAAGAGGGAAATACCTGTCGGGCAGGCAACAAGACGGGCCCTGACATAACAAGAACCCAGCAGCCTGATGCAACCAACAACGGAGAAGCCGCCTGTCTCATATGTCTTGAGCCGCGGTGAAAAAGATGTGGGCCAAGTGTGTGTGAGTGGCCGTTGCAAAGCCACGACCACCCAAAACAATATACCCAGCTACTGGCATTCTGTCGTTTCCTGCACCCTTCTTCTGATAGGAGGCTGATGGCTAACGACAGAACCCAATACTCGGACACAAGTGGGCGCCGACGACGACGACGATATATATATATATATATATATATAAATATATATAAATATAGAGTATTTATACACACATTCACATACATATATATATATATATATATATACATATATATATATATATATATATAGACGTGTGTGTGTATGTGTGTGTGTGTTTGTGTGTGTATATATATATATATATATATAGCTATATGTCTATATATATATATATATATATACAGCTATATCTATATATATATATATATATATATAAATATATATATATATATATATTTTATGTATATATAAATATATATATATATATATATATATGTATATATATATATATATATATATGGATAAATATCAACACAACATCGTGTTCAAATAGAAATAAATTTCTACCTCATACTTGGGATCGAACGCTAGCCCCTTCTAATGAAAGGCCAGGTCGAAACCAACCATACCACGAGAGCCCATAAAAGGAAATCCGAACCTGACGCTAATCTAGCTGTCCGAGGATTTACCTGGCGAGACATCAGTCTCTTACCAGCGAGTTTTACCCGATTTCCCCGGGCCACCACGTGACACAATTGGTAGTAATTCATTCAAATTACCCCTAATGAGTCAATATGGATAAATATCAACACAACATCGTGTTCAAATAGAAATAAATTTCTACCTCATACTTGGGATCGAACGCTAGCCCCTTCTAATGAAAGGCCAGGTCGAAACCAACCATGCAACGAGAGCCCATAAAAGGAAATCCGAACCTGACGCTAATCTAGCTGTCCGAGGATTTACCTGGCGAGACATCAGTCTCTTACCAGCGAGTTTTACCCGATTTCCCCGTGCCACCACGTGACCCAATTGTTAGTAATTCATTCAAATTACCCCTAATGAGTCAATATGGATAAATATCAACACAACATCGTGTTCAAATAGAAATAAATTTCTACCTCATACTTGGGATCGAACGCTAGCCCCTTCTAATGAAAGGCCAGGTCGAAACCAACCATGCCACAAGAGCCCATAAAAGGATATCCGAACCTGACGCTAATCTAGATGTCCGAGGATTTACCTGGCGAGACATCAGTCTCTTACCAGCGAGTTTTACCCGATTTCCCCGGGCCACCACGTGACACAATTGGTAGTAATTCATTCAAATTACCCCTAATGAGTCAATATGGATAAATATCAACACAACATCGTGTTCAAATAGAAATAAATTTCTACCTCATACTTGGGATCGAACGCTAGC
>NC_090726.1:172942232-172959732 GCF_036898095.1 Palaemon carinicauda
GCAAAGAACCTGAAAAACTGGTTGGAGTCATTGCATCTGGACATCGAAGCTGCTTTGAAGGTGTGATGAAAAGGTTTAATGATTTTATTGGTGCAGGTAGGCGGTTGTCTGATGTAGGGTGACGCCCAGAATATTGCCTAATGATGTCCACAGTAGAAAGGTGAAAATGGTACCCCCTAATAAAAATTAATATGCTCAGTGATACCAAATCTTGCTATCCACTGTGAGAGTAAGGCAGATGTACATGAGGCGGACGTTCCAGTTTGCATTTGGATGGCTTTAGGCCAATGAGTAGAAAGTCAATTATGGTAAACAGGTAATGGTATCCTTGTGATATGGGTAGGGGACCTACTACGTCGACGTAAATGTGGACAAAACGTCGCTGAGGATTAGGAAAGGTACCCACTAATGAATCGGTGTTACAATGTACTTTTGAAGTTTGACATGAAGTATGGCATGGTCTCAATCCTTATCATCCTTAGTAGTACCACGCCAAATGAAATCTGTCTGCAGTAGCTATGTAGTAGAACGGGAAAAGGAATACGAAAGACCATGAATGAAATCAAACCCATATCAGCGCATGGAAGCAGGTATCCATGGTCGAGATCTACCAGTACTGACGGCACAAAGGAGGGTGGCGTTGGAGCCATCGAGGGGGACACCTTCCCAATGGAGGAATGAGCACCAAGTCCTACTTGCTTGGTATTCTGGATCTTTTCGTTAGGCTTCTGGCAAGGATTTGTAATCCAAGATTATGTGAATGGTGGCAAATGTGCTTCTTGAGTGGACTTCAGCAATGGGATTCCTTTTCGCAAGGACCTGTTGAAGTGAAGGGTACAATTGTATGCAACTACGGCGGAGAGATGTTGGTGATAATGAGTGGAGCAGGCATCGGACTGTTGTATGAAGATGTGCATTAGAAGCATGTGGTCCATGCAAATGATGAAGGCATACTTAAAAGAAGATGCGAAAGTGACGAACAGCCCACAATTCTCGGTCAAGTTTAGAGAACCCGTATTTAGCCTTGGACAGTTTTCTATTGAGGAAGACAAATGTGTAAGGCAAGTAATTGCCCACCTGCTCCAGTAGTGTATGAAAAGCAGCGTTGCTGCCATCGGTGAAGAGAAGGAAAGAGCGTGTGATGCAGGGAAAGTGAAAGCATCAGTGGTTGACATGGCATTATTTGCATCACAGAAGGCCACTTATTGAAGTGGGCCCCACTTCAGGTCCTTTGGCTTGCCCTTGATTGAGGCATAGAGTGGGGGCAAGAGTGGTGGCAATGACTTACAGGAAACTGTGATAATAGTTAATCATACCCAAGAATACTTAGTGTTTTTCATGGTCAGGACCGAGGGGAAGCTCTAAAGGGTTTTATCTTCTCAGAGAGTGATTGGACGCCATGAGGAGTGATGTGGTGCTCTAAAAACAATACTTTGTTGGATCCAAAGGTACACTTGTCGTACTGAACTACAAGGCCGTTTTGTTGTAGGCGGTCAAGAATGATGTATATATGTTCCTCGTTGGAGAAAGGGAATATAGGTATGTCGTCCATGTAACACATGTGAGGCATTGAAAAGGGCCCCCAGTATTATAAAGGCCAAAACACTAGTAATTGAAGGTATTTATACCGAAGGGAGTGGTGAATGTGGTCTTGGGGAGGTTTTTTGTGTTCGTAGACACCTTAAAATACTGTTTTAGTAGGTCGAGTGTGGAGAACCTTCGCATTGTGCAAATAGAAGGTCACAATTGCGATGTTTGCGAGGGAGATGTGTTCTGGTTCTTTCTGCACGTTTAACACCTTTAATTCCTGCAAGGAGGTAGGGAGCCATCCATTTTCAGGACGATGTGCAAGGGTGCGACCATGGGAGAAAGGCCTTTTGGCAAAGGCCCATTTCTTCAATATTGGCTAACGTATTCTTTAGTAGCTGCCATAAACGAAAAAAATAAATCATGAATAGCAGGCATAAACAACTTGTTTTGGTTACATGGAGAGAGCAATATAGTCTATAATTTACGTTGATAATGGGATTCATTTTTGTAGGAACCTATTGAAGTGAAGGGTACAATTGTATTCAACTACGGCAGAGATCTGTTGTTGATGACGGGTGGAGCAGGTATCAGACTGTGGTATGAAGATGTGCATCAGAGGCATGTGGTTTTTGCAAATGACAAAGGGCTTACTTTTGAGAAGGGATGAAAGTGACTGAGAGCCAAATGCACCACCAGCAATTCCCGGCTGAGTTTAAAGAACCTGGATTCAGCCTTGGACAATTTTCTATTGAAGAAGACAAATGTGTTGGGCAATCTATTGACCACCTGCTCGAGAACAGTACCAGAAGCAACGACGCTGGCATCAGTGGAGAGAAGGAAAGAGGATATGGCACGGGAAAAGTGAGAGCATCAGTGGTTCATAGGGCATTAGATGCATTACAGAAGGCCACTTCTTGAAGTCTTTTGGGCTACACTCGATTCAGGTGTAGAGTGGGGTCCAGATTGGCGGCAATGACTGCCAAGAAACTGGGATAATAGTTGATCATATCCAATAATACTTTCAGTGCTTTTTATGGGGAGGGGGCCATAGAAAAACTCTAAACGGCCGTTATCTTCTCAGAGAGGGAGTGAACTCCTTCAGGAGTGTTGAGGTGCTCTAAGAACGATACTTGTTGGCTCCAAAGGTACACTTGTTGTACTAAACTACAAGGCCGTTCTGTTGTAGGCGGTCGAGAATGATGCATATGTGCTCCTCTTTGGAAAAGGAGAATATAAGTATGTCGTCCACGTAACATACGTGATGTGTTGAAAAGTGCCCCCAGCATTACAAAGGCCAAAACAGGAGTAATAGTGGGGATGTCTTTAGGGTAAATGGACACCTGACCATACCGTTTTAGGAGATCAAGCATAGAGAAACCCTTCACTTTGTGCAAGTAGAACGTCACATCAGCAATGTTTGCGAGGCAGTAGTGATCCGGTTCTTTCTGCATGTTTAGCGCCTTTAATTCCTACAAGGACGTAGGGAGCCATCCATTTGAAGGACGATGTGGAAGAGTGATAACCATGGGATGGAGGCCTTTTGTCAAAGGCCCATTCCTTCCATGTAGGCTAACGCCTTTTTAGTAGCTCCCAAATTCGAACAAAATAATTCACGACTAGCCAGGCATAAACATTTTGATATTGGTTCGAGGGGAGAAAGACATAGGCAATACAAAAACCGAAATACCGTTAGTGTAGGAGTGTGTGTGAAACACTGGGGGTACAATACATAAGAAATCCTTATTTGGCTGATTCAAATGTAATATAAAATAAGTTAGGAATGTTTCATATGGAATTAACCTTATCTCTCCTAAAATGAAACAAGCACACAAAAGAGAGAGAGAGAGAGAGAGAGAGAGAGAGAGAGAGAGAGAGAGAGAGAGAGAGAGAGAGAGACTCACATACTGTTGAAATGGAAATTTAGTCACAGTTGGACAATCAAAGCGTTTGAGGTAATAGCTATCAAATCTGACAAATTTACACTTCAAAGGAACGCTACACAAGCTTCCGTTTGTTGATCAAAGGATCGCTTTCACATCGGTCCACAACTGACAAAAAGAGCAAGTACCACGCATCGAACGACATCTAAACACAAAGTTTCATCACTGGTAGAACAAAAACCAAAGGAAGGGGTAAAACCACCATTGATATTTATTTTTGATGGTAGAAAAATTCTAAAATTCACAGCTAAAAATGTATTTCAAGAATACTTTTTCCTAATGTTCAATGAGACTTTAAAGCATTCACACATTTTAATGATACTGAGAAACAATAATTAATGGGACAAAAAGTATAACTCCTTCACAATATCCATTTATATAGCGTAACCAAGATGTCATATGATATATTGTTTGTAACTGTAATATATAAGACTTAGGTTTTCAAGATACATTGTACGGAAAGGAACAAATAGAATTGAGGCACAATATACCAATGAAGAAGTACAGAGCATTAGGATAAGTACCAATCAAAATTTTTTAGAAATTACTTTAATTTAAGATATTTTTGGGGGTGAATGTGTGAAAATAATTCTAGTATATTTTATTCATTAATCTATTTGTTTTAAAACATTCCATAATTGCATTATTATTCTTGAATTCATGGCTGTATATTTGAATAGGATAACATTCAATTGTAATGTAAAGCATTAAAAATTTTCAAAATATGTTAAAATTCAAAGACTGAATTTTGAGAGATATGATAATATTGAAATTTTAACAAATGCTTAAGTGACAGAGTTCGGTAAGTTTGTTTTATTATTATTGTTTTCATGAAAGTATTTTTTTTAAATAAAAAGTTTTATATCTTTATGAGTTCAAATATGTTCAATAGAATTGGCGTCTTTAAGAATGGTAAAATTGTAAAAAAAATTCTTTAGAACACTTCTTTGTCCTTCACACTTTACATTTATTTTTTATTAATTAACCTTCAACTAACTAATGTTGCTTGAAAAATTTTAATATTCTTAAAAAATAATTGAAAATATGAAACTAAAATATTGATGATAATTGGCTCATCCAAACAGAATAATGGTTCACATAAGAACTCCTTCTTTCACCAGAACTATTAGAGTATAAACACCATTTGAAATATATTTATAGAAGTGTAAACATATAACACTGATTTTCACAAAATGATACTTAAAATAGCAATTCTTGGAAATCCCAAAAAGTCTCATATTACATTTTTTTTTTCATGAGAGAGAGAGAGAGAGAGAGAGAGAGAGAGAGAGAGAGAGAGAGAGAGAGAGAGAGAGAGAGAGAGAGAGAGAGAGAGTTTAAAATGCAGATGAAAAGGCATGGAAAACACAACACAAGCAAATGAGAACCAAGTTCCCCTTCACTGGCATGACATTAATTGCAAATCTTGGGTCTGGACGCATGAATGTGAATCCCCAAATCGAATCATCATCTGGAAGATGTGCTTGCTTCAATTGCGAGGTCTCGGTAATGATTATACGGACCTGATACTGGAGAAAATCTCGTCTCCTTAGAAATTCAAGAGATGGTGCTAGTCTCTCTCTCTCTCTCTCTCTCTCTCTCTCTCTCTCTCTCTCTCTCTCTCTCTCTCTCTCTCTCTCTATTCACTAATAAAAGTATATTAAAAATTTGTTTTTGCCTAATGATATTTGCTCTTTTCTTAAAGTTTATTTTTATTCCTCATCAAAGATTATATGCTTTTCATCATGATAAAAATCATTAAAGAAGAACTTAATTGTCTTAACTTCTCAGGAATCTGCGACTGTTTCAGAATGGTCTTCATTCATATTTTTCTTCACACACTCCCTATTTTTTTCAATTGTAAATATTTTATTTCTTACTGTAGTCATTTTATAATCTTTATTATTAAAATGCACGCAAGAAAAGATTAAACATTTATACTAATATTTGGAGAACGTATTTCGTTATAAGTATGACAAAAAATATTGGAAAGTAGAAAAATTTAACAAAAGTATCCATAACAATAACTAATTCAAGATAAGAATTATAGGGTAAAAAACATCTTATTCATGTATGATGACATTTATAGGTATACCATACAAATATAATATATCATCTTGTTTTGAGGGAGTTTTAATAGTATTTAAATATATATATATATATATATATATATATATATATATATATATATATATATATATATATATATATATATATACAGTATATATATAAGAGTAAGTATGTATATATATATATATATATATATATATATATATATATATATATATATATATATATATATATATATATATATGTTTACATATATATATATATATATATATATATATATATATATATATATATATATATATATATATATATATATATATATATACATACATATGTATATATGACTCATTAAATAATATATAGATTATATGAACTCTTTGTGGGGGAATCTAGGAAAAAAAAAGTTTGATTTTTTGCTATTATCTAAGGAATTTGAAGAAACAATGTATGAATGCACGGGAAATTTAAATGTAAGGTCTGTGATCCTCTGTTCTAGGTTAGCGGATACTATAAAAAAATAGAACTGTCAGGGGAAGGCAGAAGGATTAGAGTTACAGGTGCGAAAAGGTAAAAGACGAAATCCTGAAAAGGGGGTAAATAAGACAACAAACAATCATTGTAACGCTTGAACCCTTAAAAATAGGAGGGCCAAGTGAAGAAATTTCGAGGCATAGTATTATCAATGTGAATGTAACTTCTGTTGTCTGTTGTGATATATTTGATTCATTCTACTTAGCGAATAAAGTTTTTAGGGGGGCAACAGTCAAGTTTAATCTAATAAGTAACTACTAATAACGTTTAACTGGTGTACTTGTCAAACCAAAAAAAAAATATATATAATTTTTAATCGTCAATCGATTTTTGCGATCTTTCTCATCAGTATACCAGTGATGTTATATTTTGTTCTTGAGTGATACACTATGTTTTCTTAGGAGTAAAGGACCTCAGTCTGCTTTTCAATGCTCGTGTAAGAAGCTGCATACTATAGGCTACATACAAATAAGGAAGAATGATCACTTTCTTCCAACGACCATGCACAGTAACCGCCATCAGAAAATAATCAATTTAAACAGAAATGCAGTTGAATGCAACGCAAGCTAATTTCAACTATAATTGCTTTGCCAATATCAGCCTTAGGTATCTCTTTACCTATAAGAACTTTCAAGCTGCAAAAGCAATCAACCTAAATTACAAAGGCCTTAAATGAACACATGCAATAGTCACTCATAACCAACCCTTTGGGAATATATAAGTATCAATGCTTTTAGCTAAAGAAAGTTAATTATTTTAGATCCTGAAATTGGTTCACACCTTCTGCTCATTTTATATTTTGACGTCTTCTCCCCATCACTTTACCAGATGCCCATGATTCCCAAAAAGCATGGTGTTTATCAACAAATCTAAAAGAATGAGAAACCAGTGTTTGCTAAAAATTTTTAAACCTTGCACCACTTCATTTGACAACTACTAAACATACATTTGCTGGCATGGAAAATATTGATATCTGTGGCCTTATGGGGTTACAGGTGTCTTAACATGCAGACTAAACCAGACCACTGTATACTCACAACACCCTTCACTCTGCTAAAATATTCTTGACCCTTTACCTCCTAAGCGGTATTGCCAGTTGACCATGAACCAAAAAAACTTCCTCAAGACTACCCTCACCACACCCTTCGACACATATGCATTCAATTACTCTTTTCTTTGGGTTTCGTAATGCTGGGGCCATATTTCAATGACACTTGAATGGCTTTTTAAGGGATCTCCCTTCCTGCCTTTGCTATGAAGATGACATATTGGTATTATCTCCCCCTTAAGAAATATAGAAAAAGATATATATAAATATATATATATATATATATATATATATATATATATATATATATATATATATATATATATATATATATATATATATATATATATATATATATATATATATATATATATATATATATATATATATATATATATATATATATATATATATATATATATATATATATATATATATATATATATATATATATATATATATATATATATATATATATATATATATATATATATATATATATATATATATATATATATATATATATATATATATATATATATATATATATATATATATATATATATATATATATATATATATATATATATATATATATATATATATATATATATATATATTTATACATATATATATATATATATATATATATATATATATATATATATATATATATATATATATATATATATATATATATATATGTATATATATATATATATATATATATATATATATAACGGATTTTGAGCGAAGCGAAAAATCAATTTTTGGGTGAGATGGCCATGTCGTCCTGATGGAAGTTCCTATAGGGTAGCTTCCTAGGGTATATTACAACTACGGCGATATTCCCAGAGAATTTACCTTAAGGTACCAGAATTCTAACTCCTGGAGCGAGTATCCCTCGTGAAAGGGATATCGCGACATATCAGAGGACGTATTCTAGACACGTCACATGGCAATCTACGACCTGAACAGAGATTTCGTCTCGTAGGAGGGAGATTGACGAGATACGAATTCGGGAAAGAAAAAGGGGAGCCGCTCCCAAGGCTTCCCTATCCCCCGATTCGTATGCGTGCCTGGCGCCAATCCTGGCGCCATCTGTATTCCTTGTAGCGTACACGAGGTGCTACAGATACTGTATGTAGGGAGGGGTCCTACAGCCCTTTCTTAGAAAGGCAAGGGCGGGTCCATCAGGACGACATGGCCATCTCACCCAAAAATAGATTTTTCGCTTCGCTCAAAATCCGTTTTTTGGGCTCAAGCCATGTCGTCCTGATGGAAGTGTACCAGAGCATTACTGTATCTGTGGATTCTCAGAACGTGCCGTACTCCCCGGAGGTAATTTTTTCCCGGTCGACTAGACCTAGAGACCTAAGATGTTACCGTTATACATCTTTTCAACTAACTATAAACTATGTTAGAGCTTCCTGCCCCCTACAGGGAGGAGTCCTACTAGACTCTGGAAAAGTCTCGAAGAGTACATATATCTATGTACGAATACCAGGCAAGCTAATATAGTGGTCTCGCCCTATATTAAGTAAAGCATAGTTTGTAAAGGACCACTGCGTCAATATGAAATATCGACCAGTTTTCCGCACAATACTTGTATTGGACAAAGGTTTTATATCCGCATAGGAGGAAAACCAATGCAACATAGCTTGCATAAAGGAACAATTCTATTAGAATTATCCCAGATAAGGTACATAGAATGAATGCTCAATTATACCAGTAAATTGACACAGGTGAAGGAGACGCAAGGTTCTCAAGAACCAGATTATTGACAGGCAATAAATAGACAGGTTAACCACAATTATATATATATATAAATATATATATAAGAAGAGGATAACCCAAAACTTTAAGCATAAGTATGATAGTAAACAGGGCTTGTTTGTCTGAAAGAAAAACATTAGATGCCACTTTTAAAATACCGAGGTATCAAAGTCATAAAAGCCTGTATTACAAATCAATGACATTAGCGTTAGAAACGCTCGGCACACATGTCTGCACTTATGCTAGGTTCACCTTCGGAAATGGAACAGTCTGGATGGGTAACACAGTGCCCTCACTTAGTTTGTAGTACAGTATGTAACTACACACTCACCCTGGAATTAATCGTCCCAATTAAGACCACTGTTCCTCGCAGAATTAAACAGTAGGGTTAACACCGCGACCCACTGCTACCACAGATCTCTTTTAGTTCCTCTACTTGCTTCGCATAGTGGCGAAAGAACACTCTGGAAGACTTCCAGCCAGTGTATGAACGGAGATGTTCAAAATCCATGCAATTAAAGAAATTTAAGAATGAGGCAACTTTCCTCGGATCGTGACCTGCGGGTGTATTGTCAGGATCCGCTCTGCGAATAAAATATGTGATTTTCGCTCTGAGTTGATTCAGAGATAAATTTGAGCCTGATGTTTCTCCCCTGAATAGTTGACCACCCTTGAAGTCTGAAGTTCTATGAAGATAGACCTTTAGGCATTCTACTGGACATAGAGATGCATCTTCTTTCAGAGGGCAGATTCTCCAGGGACCCCACCTGTTGGTGGGTAACTCATTCTTGGCGAGAAACGTAGGATCCGGAAACAGGTTCAGTTCTTCCCCATCCAGGAACTGAACACGACCTGCCTCTCTCGAGAGGCTACAATCTCACTAACCCTGGCCCCGGACGCGAGTGCAAATTAGGAAAATAACTTTTTGTGTCAAATCCTTTAACGCACATTCTTCATTGCTCAACAGAGAAGCGAAATGAAGAACTTGTCTAAAGACCATGAAATGGGCTTTGGAGGTGCTGAATGTCTGAGCCTAGCACAGGCTTTCGGGACTTTATTAAAGATCTCGTTACCTAGGTCGACCTGGAAGGCATATAGAATGGGTCTTGTCAAAGCAGACTTACACGCTGAAATCGTGTTCGCTGCCAACCCTTGACCATGGAGGTGGGGAAAAAGGATAAGCAGAAGTCTGTCAAGATCTCCTGCGGAATCTTCGCCTTGACAAAAGGCCACCCATTTTCTCCAAGATGACTCATATTGCCTTCTAGTAGATTTGCATTTATATTCCTCAATGAAGTCTATACTGGCTTTCGAAATCCCGAAATGCTTTCTCACCGCTAGGGAGAGAAAATCATGAACTGCAGGGTCCGGGTTTTCTGTAATGAAGCGCAGACAGTTGACTTCTGGACTCGCTGGGTCAGAACTGGATCTGGTAGTGGTACAAACTTCAGCTACAGTTCCAATGCCAGGAGGAACCACACGCTGTTCGGCCACTTGTGGGCCACTATAGCCGCTACCCTTTGAAGGATCTCAGTTTGTTGAGGACCCTCAACAGAAGGTTGTGAGGAGGGAACAGATAAATCTTGGACCATCTGTTCCAGTCGAGGGACATCGCGTCCACTGCTTCCGCTAAGGGGTCCTCGTACGGGGCACGTACAGGGGCAACTTCTTGTTGTCTTTCGTCGCAAAAAGGTCTATCTGCAGTTCTGGGACTGATTCAGAATGAAGGAGAATGATCCTGCGTCTAAGGACCATTCCGACTCTATCGGTGTGAACCTGGATAGAGCGTCCGCTGTCACATTGCGGACTCCTTGAAGGTGAACTGCCGACAGGTACCACTTCTTCTTTTCCGCCAATCGGAAGACGGCCAACATCACCTGGTTGAGAGGTGGTGACCTCGATCCTTGTCGATTCAAGTATCTTACAACTACCTCGCTGTCTATTACCACTTTATGTGGAACGAATGACGCGGGGAGACTTTCTTTAAGGTAAGGAGCACTGCCCTAGCTTCTAGAAAGTTTTATGAGAAAGGTCTTGAATAGCCTGGACCAAGTCCCCTGGACTTTTTTCCGATGAGAGTGACCTCCCCATCCCTCCTTTGAGGCGTCTGAGTGAATCGTCACCGACGGGGGAGGTGGCTGAAGAAGAACCTGACTTCTTTAGATGTCTGGCTTGGGACCAAGGCCTGAGAAGAGTACTTAGCCGAAGCGGCTGGTCTTCTCAGATCTCTTCACGCGTTTGATGCATAACTTCTCCAAACTCCGATTGCATCCTTTAGCTGTGCTCTTAGCACTGGGTCTGTCACCGAAGCAAACTGGAGAGAGCGCAGTACTCTCTCCTGCTCGTGTCTTGATATCCTTTCGGAATCTTGAAGTCTCTTGACAGAACCCGCTATCTCCTTCCTTTTCTTCGCTGGGGTGGAGAAACGGTGTGACAAAAGGTCCCAGTGGATCTTAGCCACTGGAACTTTTGAGATGGAAAAAGTCGAGACTTTTTCTGTTGATCTTGAAGCCTAGGTACTCTAGGAACTGGATCACTGACTGGAAGCTTGCAAGCATTCTGTCTCGGATGCTGCCCACACCAACCAGTCGTCCAGGTAGGCTACTACCTGAATTCCCTTTAGGCGAAATTGTTTGAGAGCTACGCTCGCAAGCTTCGTAAAATCCTTGGGGCTATGTTTAGCCCGAATGGCATGGCTCCGAAGGCGTATAGTCTTCGCTGTAGCCTGAACCCTAGGTAGGGGGAGAGTCGATGGCTAATTGGAATGTGCCAGTAGGCATCTGACAAGTCTATAGAGACGGAATATGCCCACTTGGGCAGTAAGGTCCTTATGTGTTGCAATGTTATCATTTTGAATTTGCAATTCACTATGAACTTGTTAAGTGGCGACAAGTCCAGAATGACTCTGAGCTTTTCCGAGTCTTTCTTGGGAACACAAAACAGCCTCCCTTAGAAATTGATGGGCTTCACCCTTTTTCTCCAACCGTTCTTGAACGTACTCCTCCATAACGGGGGTGGAGTGTTGGAAAAACCGAAGGTACGGGGGTGGAGTGCTGTACCAGCTCCCGCCCAATCCATTCTTGAGTAGGCTGTGGGCCCAGGGATCGAAGGTCCACCGATTCCGAAATTTCAGAAGTCTCCCTCCTACCGGTATCACCTCACTTGTACTGCCGTCCTGAGGTCTTGCCTTCCTGACCACGACCACCCCTGAATCCCCTTCCCCTTGAGGGGCGTCTAGACGAGCCTCTGGCTGCTCCTCTAGGCTTTGCTCGGAAGGAAGTAGACTGCCCTTCGAACGCTGGGGTGAATGCCGTGGACTGTGTCGACACGGCCTGGGGTACCCACTGAAAGGTGGTCGGGGTTTGTGCCACGATCTGGGGCACTGGGGGCAATGGCAATTGCAGTTGCTGTTGCTGTCTAAGAGGCTTGGCTGGCCGAGACGGTAGCCTAGTCCTCATAGTCTTCCTCTTTGGTTGAGGACCCTCATCCGGGGAAGACTTTCTTTTGATAGCCAGGTCCCACTTCTGGAGAAGGTTTCTATTCTCCAAGGTGGCTTTATCAAAAACTTCTTTGACCAAGTCGGTAGGGAAAAAGGGTCTTTTCCCCAAATGTTGGAGGAGATTAGTTTCTTTAGCTCGTGCCTCACTGTAGCCGAGGTAAACACGAACTCCCTACAAGCTCTCCTTGCCTTGACGAAGCCATAAAGGTCCTTCGTCACTGTGGCCAGATGAGGCTTGGCCACTACCATGGACATTTCATGGACCTTGGGGTCACTTGCCATCGTCTCGAGAGTAGTCTGAAGAGACATTGAGGCAGTCAGTCTTTCTTTTGTATCGAACTCACTTCGCAAAAGAAAGTCAGACAGCTTAGGGAGGTCCTTGCCGAACTGACGTCCGGCAATATCAGCCTCCAACTTTCCCACTTAGAACGTAAGATGGACGTCCTTCCAATCTTTGTGGTCTATAGGCAGGGCCAGCGACAAGGGTTTACACTCCTCTAGGGAGGGGCAAGACTTGCCGGCCTCGATTGCTTTTAGTACAGCCAGAAACCCTTTCTGTAAAAGGGGGAAGGCTCTAGTAGGCGAGGACACAAAGGAAGGGAGCTTCCTATTCAATGCAGCTACCTTTGAGTTAGAGAAGCCCCTCTCTTTCATCGAAGATGAAAGTAGAGCTTGAGCCTTAGCATGGTCATCACTATGACCTCCTTCGGCTCTGCCTCCTCCTTTGAAGCTGGTTCCTTCCTTAGCCGGACATAACAGTCCGGATATGGTGCCTTGCTGGGCCAGAATTCCACCCTCCAGGGGAACTGAGCCCAGCATATCCGAGATGACGATCTTTCCAGTCGTCATCGACATGTGCTCAGCATACCTCCATGGGTTAGCATCCGAGCACAAAGGAAGGTCTTTCACATTGAGCTTTTCTGGGGCCCATGTGATTCTGCAAGGCACTGCATTCGCAGTTCCATTGCAGCCGCCTTCTCCTGATTCTCCTTCTGCATTTGTTGGATCATTCCAACAATAGAAGAGAGGGCCTGTCCCAGCTCTACTGGGAGACCGGCCGATGTAGAGGGGCTTGAACTTCATCCTGGGCTTCTGCAAGGAGGTCTTCCTCCTGACACCCGTCCACATCAGATATCCTGTCATTTAGCTGGATGTCTTGCATCGCTACCGCGACTTCAGCATCCACCTGGATCTGAACTTAAGGGATCTCCTCTTGAGGCTGGGGAATCACTGCATCAGCTGATGCCTTAGGGAAAAGATACGCCCTCATCTTCTCACTTGGAAGATAAGGGCCAGAAGTGTACTTTTGGAAGCCCCTTACCCAGGTACGAAGCTTCTTCCTAGCTATTTAAATGTCTCATTAATCAGGTTAGTGCACACAGTACATACCTGAGGGTCCCAATACCGGAGATCATCCTTGGAGACAGCGTATGCTGCGTGTCTCCTACAAAACTCATGTCCGCAGAGGTTCTTGCTGCTGACATTGCAGAAAGCACTTCCCCACTTCGGAGTGTCCTTCTGTAAAGAGAAGAAATTTCCATGAGTATCAAGTGAACTATGTATCACTGGATATGCATAGTATAGCATAACAATTCAGAAATTAAAGACACACACTTGTGTTTCCCTCACAACCCATTGCTGCAGCCTTCCAGATAATAAAATCAAAATGGTTTATCTCTACTAGAGTAACCAATGCAAAGTTTCCAGAGGAAACAGGTGGAGCTCACACCTAGGCAATGATTTTAAAATCCGGGATAATAGACAGGGAAGAACTCTGCTTCTTGTCTGAAGGCAACAGCAAAGGGCCGTGCAAGAAAACACAATAGTGTTAGAAGATACAGTGCTGTACCTAAACTTTTACTATAGTTTTCTTCTTACTGTATATGCTATACAGAAGAATACTAGTACAGTATAGGAGGATGTGTGCCGGCCTGCCTTTGCCGGCCGGCACACACCACAATTAGCTTTAAAGTATACTACTTAACAGCTATAGGGCGGCAGCCCTCTGGTTCAAATGCCTGTGCCGGCGGCAGCAGCTGCCGGCCAGCAACAGCCAGTGTTGGCCGGCAATGATTGCCGGCCAGCAACTACACAAGGTAGTACCCAGCTGCCGGCCACACTCTTGGTGACCGGCAGACAAGGACTGACATAAGCCGGCCGGCAAAGGTACAAGACCGATGCCAGCCGGCAGCAAAAGAACCAGAAGACTACACCTGCCCGGCTGCCGGCCTCATAGGCCGGCAGCCGGCCTCATAGGCCGGCAGCCGGGACAGGTACAGCACTAGAAGAAAATAGAATGGATGCCGGGATAAGAGTGTACACAACCCCCCGAGCCCGGCAACCGAAAGAGTGCATATAAGGAAGGGGAGAAACTTAATTCAGGCTTACTTGACCAATGCCGTCCGGCTCTGCCGGCAGGCATGGATGAGGGACCAAGAGAGGTCCGGGCAGCACTCGAAAACATAAGACCCTTGCCGTCCAGCATCTCTGCCGGCTGGCAATGGGCTTAGTCAATTCCACATCCCAACCTATACTAGGTCCAGAAGTAGAATGACGTACAGTACAGTAATACCCCTGCCGGCCAGCTCTGCCGGCCGGCAAGGTACAGTACAGTAATGGCTAGGCCATTACGGAGATAGAGGGGGAAGGGACAAGAGGGTCCTGCCAACCTTGCTTTAGTGACAGATCACCCGCAGCCAAGAACTTTGTCTTAGCCTAAGGGAGATCTAAGGGAAAGGGCCAGCACAGTAGTATAATACTTGCCAGCTTCCAGAGCACCAAAGCAAGGAAGGCGTTGCTACTCCCAAGGGAAGATTTTATCCTCCCCGAGAACAGCAACAGGACTTAGTCTGGTCGATCACAAAAGAAGGAATCATAACTTACAGAAACCTTCGATAGTGACCTTAGGGAGCTAAGCTCCCTTTGTAAGTGTTAGGTCAGCGAGGGAGACTCTGCCCCAAGCCAGACAACACGGACTCAGACTAAAAACTCTGTTGTTCTGTCCCTCTTTGAACCAGACTTTGCTGGAACAGGAAGGTACAGTAACACCCTAGTATAGTTTTATCGAAAATAAATTCGGAAAAAACCACTTAGGGATAAGCCCAAGGCTTAAACAGAGGGAAAGGGATTGCATACCTTCTCCGAAGAAAAGAAAGCAACCGGGGAGTATAATAAAGTATACTAAGGCTCCATAAGCAATTAGCCTAGGCACCAAGAGAATCGATTACCTAATTCACCGAAACTCTCACGTATACAATCTTGGAAATATTCCACACAGTCTAAAATGTATAAAATATAGCCTAAAGCTTCAATAAAATTTATTAAGCAAAACAACCAGGAATGTCACTCTGACTAACTAATTTATACCTAGCGAGTGACAGTGTCCAGGACACCTCTGGTAGGCTACGGCTCTTGTATCAAAGATTAATCCCATTAATCACTCAAAATTTTACCAAGAGCCTACATTTATACATAACAGACACTATACTCAACTTATCCGAGGTCAACGAAGACGAAGAAGCCATGAAAAGCTGAATAAATCCAAGATTTGCGAGAAAAACAGGAAAAAACACCGAGTTGTTAAGCTACGCAAAAAGGAATACAGATGGCGCCAGGATTGGCGCCAGGCACGCATACGAATCGGGGGATAGGGAAGCCTTGGGAGCGGCTCCCCTTTTTCTTTCCCGAATTCGTATCTCGTCAATCTCCCTCCTACGAGACGAAATCTCTGTTCAGGTCATAGATTGCCATGTGACGTGTCTAGAATACGTCCTCTGATATGTCGCGATATCCCTTTCACGAGGGATACTCGCTCCAGGAGTTAGAATTCTGGTACCTTAAGGTAAATTCTCTGGGAATATCGCCGTAGTTGTAATATACCCTAGGAAGCTACCCTATAGGAACTTCCATCAGGACGACATGGCTTGAGCCCAAAAATATATATATATATATATATATATATGAATTATATATACATATCTATATATATATATATATATATATATATATATATATATATATATATATATATATATATATATATATATATATATATATATATATATATATATATATATAATTCATATATATATATATATATATATATATATATATATATATATATATATATATATATATATATAATAATAATAATAATCATGTGTAAAAAAGAATTTATATGTAAGTCTATGTATGTGTGTGTATATGTATACCAGTATGTGTACACGTATGTATTTGTCTATGTATATATTATGCATGTTTGTGTATGAATGCCTGTCTGTGTATACGTATGTATATGTCTTTTTATACATTTATATATTGATGTGTTTTATATATACATTTAGTTTTGCTTATGTATTTATATAGATAAGGCTACCGTTATTCATATAAATAAACTGTACTGAAAGTCAAAAACAAGAATTTACCCCTCACCAGAAATGACCCTTTTTGGCAGGTGTCTAATGAGGTTGGATCTCCGCCTAGTAAACACCAGACCTCAGCCCAGGTAGCTGGTAAGGGAGTGTCATTCTTCTCTATGCCCCTATATGTATGTTCGTACATTTACTTTCCCTATAAAATGTAAAGAAACCTCTCTCAATAAATCAGTCCTCTGAAGGAGTCTCACGAAACTAGTCAGGACTTAATCGTATATTTCGTATTTTCATTTTCCCTGTGGTTCTTCTGCATCTGAGCATCACGTTTTCCTGTGATTTTTACGCATATATATATATATATATATATATATATATATATATATATATATATATATATATATATATATATATATATATATATGTGTGTGTGTGTGTGTGTGTGTGTGTGTATCAGTTTGATTGCATGTGTGTGTGTGTTTTTCTGTATATAGGTGCTGCTTTTGAAAAGTACTGGTAAATCTTGAAAATAGAAAGTAAAATTCAACACGGGTATCCTTAAAATGAGAAAAAGTGACTTGTTTTATCTTTATATTTCCAGAGATCAAATTCGAATGTTCTTTTAGTTTCGTCGTTTAACTGATTTAAGCATCTGCAAAAAAGATATATATGCTCCTTCATTTCCCTGCGTACATGATGGCTTCACTGAAAATGTTAGTGCAATCATCAAGTCAGT
>NC_090726.1:172964732-172969732 GCF_036898095.1 Palaemon carinicauda
TAAGCTTCTCAATAACCTAAGATTTGCTACATTTGAAAGAGGATAATAATACAGGGTCAATTATAGAAATCTGTATCATATTAAACATATGTAAACATTGAACATAATATAGAAAAAATTAAAACATTCATAAAAAATAATGAATAGCTTTTATATATACATACATACACATAAATACATATATATATATAATATATATATATATATATATATATATATATATATATATATATAAATATATATATATATATATATATATATATATATATATATATATATGTATATATATGTATATATATATATATATGTATATATTTGTATATATGTATATATATGTATATATATATATATATATATATATATATATATATATATATATATATATATATATATATATATATATATATATATATAAATATATATATATATATATATATATATATATATATATATATATATATATATGTATATATATATATATATATATATATATATATATATGTATATGTGTATATATATATATATATATATATATATATATATATATATATATATATATATATATATATATATATATATATATATATATATATATGTATGTATATATGTATGCTTGTTGAATTATTTTGGTGTATGTGAAAATTGTTGTATTTGTAATTAATTAACTGCTCAAATCTTAGGATTCTTTTATTTGATAAATAGGAAGGAAATTCCATCATTAATAGATTTCCCTGATTTTGGATTTTGAAAGTAGGTTCCTTATACCAACATATATTGGTGAGTTGTTATAAGATGTATATAGGTTATGTCATTAAAAACGGATAAATAAATGTACAGTTTTTATTTATAAAATCTTTAATAAAAAAAAATTATAGAGTTATGGTTAACTAAGAAATATTGATGAATAATTCATAATACTGTATTCGGTAAAGAAATTGAAATAATTAAGATTTACTGACTATTTAACAACGTGTTTTCTCATTAAACAACTATGCAAGCTTTTAAATAGAGACAAAATAATAGATACTGAACTTTTACACTTACGAAACGAGCCTGAGTTTTTCTTTTCCCCACAAGCTAGGGTGAAAGTTGACATGGCTATGGCTGCTGATGCATACTTCGTGCCCTATAGATCTCATCCCTTATTGATAAGGTTATTAACGTAGTGTTAACAAGTGATATCGATAATACAGACTTCTTTAGCAGTTGCGTAATTCGTAATTAAATATGTACCTTGTCTCTATATAACCCAGTCTTATATATTCTGTAAATGGGAAATTATGTTTGAGCATTATTAATTCCAGGCATTAACAATCCCATGAAAGTTGTAGAATAATTTAGAGCTACTGTAAATGCTACATGAAATCAAGTAATTTTAGAAGGAAAAGTTATAATAAGCAGGTGTAATAAGAAATAATTAACTCCGGACTCTGTCCCTTACCTTTTTTTCAGTCTTTCCTTACCATTATCATACACGGCTTTTAATCATTGGCATCTATTGCAACGCTTCATTCTTACCACCCATAGAAACTCATGTTATTTCCTTCTGCTATTCTGAAGTAGCCTTCTTCAAACCGTTCATGTTATTTTTTATTACTTTTCTTCTAATGAGGGGGCTTTCCTTCTACACAATTGAATCTAAACCTTAGTTTTATTTTATGATCCCTTGAGTGCATATAATAGCAGTATCTGTTACATCTCTTCTGATTATTGAATACACAAAATACTTAAAATATTGCATAATGGTGGTACATATATAGAGTATATTAGACGTCAAGATTTTTAACGCCTAATTTATTTGTATATATAACAGAGGAGAGAGAGAGAAAGAGAGAGAGAGCCTTACCCTATTACCTTATTGCCTTATTCTATGTTTGAGTTCCCCCAGGTCTCTCAGTGTGAGTCACCTCGTATATGCACCAGAGAGTTGCTAATGCATCATCCGGTGTATTTTGCATCTTCCAGTCTTGGATGGTCTGGTATGCATCCTAGGTATTTATCGAGGTTATTCTGAAACACATCTACACTCACTCCTGATATGTTTCTTAGATGAACTGGCAGCGCATTGAATAGTCGCTGCATTATCGATGCTGGTGCGTAGTAGATTAATGTCCTGTACGCCTTCCTTAGTTTTCCTGGTATAGTTTTGGGCACTATTAATCTACCTCGGCTTGCTCTTTCTGATATTTTTAGCTCCATGATGTTTCCAGTAATTCCTTCGATTTGCTTATATGCTTGTATCATCATGCAGCGTTTTTTTTTTTCTCTTGCTAGACTGTATAGTTTAAAAAATTGCAGTCTTTCCCAGTAGTCAAGGTCCTTAAATTCTTCTATTCTAGCAGTATTTGACCTTTGTACACTCTCTATTTGTGCAATATCCTTTTGGTAGTGAGGGTACCATATCACATTGCAGTACTCGATTGTACTACGTACATAAGTTTTGTAAAGCATAATCATGTGTTCAGCTTTTCTTGTTTTAAAGTGTCTTATTATTGTTCCCATTTTTGCTTTACATTTAGCCAACAGTGTAGCTATTTGGTCGTGCATAACATATTCCTGTTTAACATTACACCAAGGTCTTTAATTACTTCGTTGTTTGTGATTGTCTGGTTATTAGGTCCCCTGTATGCACATATCATTCTTTCTCTGTTTTCATAGTTTATTTATTCGAATTTACCGGAGTTAAATGCCATCCTATTTATCTCCGCCCATTCATATATTTTGTTTAGATCTCTTTGTAGTGAGTTCCTATTTTCATCACAAGTAATTTCTCTACTTATTCTTGTGTCATCGGCAAAACTTCTCACTACAGAGTCTTTAACATCACAGTCTATGTTTGAGATCATAATAACAAACAGCAGTGCAGCTAATACTGTACCTTGTGGCACGCCAGATATTAACTGAGCTTCGTCTGATTTCTCATCATTTGCAATCACTATATGTTTTCCTTTTTGCAGAAATTCTTTTACCCATTTTCCTATCTTTCCCACAATATTATGCTTTCTCGTTTTTTTTTTTCTAATATATTATGTCTACCTTGTTAAAGGCTTTTGCAAAATATAGATAGATCACATCTGTGTCTTGTTCATTTATCATGTTTTTGTATATGTTTTCATAGAGTGCTATCAGTTATGTTTGTGTACTTTTTCCGGGAACAAAACCGTGTTGACCTATATTAAACATATATCAAAGGATTCATTATTTTATTTTTTATTACCCTTTCATACACTTTCATATGTGATGCACTTTTGAAAATAGGGGTTATATAAGTTAACTTATGTTTAACATATATCTCCCTCATATCTACACTTGGGTTAGCAGTATTGCAAGCGGCTTCGCAATAGAGTGTGCAGTTTTTTTAACAAAATCGCTGTAACTACATCTGGTCTGGCCACCGATCCATTTTTAATTTCGCTTATAGCTTGCATAATATCTGCTTCATTAATATCTAAATCTGTTAAATATTCAACATTTTCTTCTCTCATCTCTGATTCATTAGTCTCATTCGCAATTCTTGGCGTGAACTCAATTTTATATTTTTTTGCTAAATTTTTGCATATTTCCTTTTTTTTATTCGTTAACAGTCCTTCAATTCCTAGAGGGTCTATTTCTAATCTGCCTTTATTCATCTTTTTTGCATAGGAGTAAAGTACTTTGTTTTTATTTTTTTTTTCATTTTAAAGTGTCCTTTCTTCTAAGCCCCTTTTTTTCATTTTCTTTCGATTGTATAATCTTTTGTTCTACATTCTCTATCTTAAACTTTATTTCCATAATTTTCCATACATTTTTTTTTTTGCAAGATTTCTCTTCCACTTTCTAATTTTCTGAAATAAGATCCTTCTGTCTCTTGGTATGTATGTCTGATGTTTATTATTTTTTCCGGCATTTTTCAACAATTTTCTCCAGTGCATTCGTATTTACATGTATATTCTCACTTACGAATACATTAATCCAAGCTTTGTTCAATTCTTCATTTATTTCCGACCATTTTATATTCTAACTATAAAAATTATATTTTCCATATCCTTCCCATCGTTTTGTGCTTTGATTATCTGTGTGATCACTTACTTTGAAATAGACTATTAATTCTATGACATTGTGGTCTGAAATTTCCATGTTATACACTATTATTTCTTCAACATAATTCGCCTCATTCACAAATACTAAATCTAGGACATTGTCCATTCTTGTTGGAATGTGGTCTATTTGTTACATATTATGTTCTAATAACATATCTTGGAGCTTTTCAAATTTCCTCTTATCTTCTGCGCTACTATTTTTCTCCTTTTTATATGTATTTTTATAACCACTTTCTTTTATCCATTCTTTCCAATCCACGAAAGGAAAGTTGAAATTTCCAGATAGGAGTATATTCCAGTCTTTATGGTTTTTACATATACCATCTATTTTTTCTATTATTATCTCAAACCCTTTAGTATTTGGGGGTCTGTAAACTACAATATTCACTAGTTTTTCATATTCAAATTCTACCACAATCAATTCACATTCCTTGTTGCTGTATTTTTCACAGAATTTTCCTTGATTTATGTCTCTTCCATATATTGCAGTTCCCCTTAATTCTTTTTTTCTGTCTGATCTATATGTTTGGAAACCCTCCATCTGGTCATCACTGCCAGTCTCTTGGTAATACGATGTTTCACCTATATTTAATATATCTATTTTTTTTATTTAGGTTAGTTCTTCTAAGAACTCTATTTTCCTTTTAGAGTTACTCGTGACTAGACCCTGTGCATTCATCACTATTATGGTTTGTGTTTCATCCCCATTATTTAATATTGGTAATGATATGGATTCTCCCATGCTTCCTTACGGTTCTGATATGATGTTCTTTTCTTCATTTCTAGGAATTCTGCCATTAAATAATCTAACTTTTTTATTATATTTGCTATTTCGCCTTCATATTTATCTTTTTGTGTATACCTGCAATTATCCTTATATCTGCACCAACCCCCTGGCATTATAGATGCATTCTTTGTTGT
>NC_090726.1:172974732-172977232 GCF_036898095.1 Palaemon carinicauda
TATCTGAAACATTAGATAATAGACAATTGAATCTACCATTCTCCAAACACACTTTAATAGAATTAATTAAACTATGTATAAAAGATTGTAAATTTGAATTCAATGGGAGATTTTATGCACAAACTCTTGGTATGGCTATGGGAAATCCTTTATCCCCAGTATTGAGCAATCTATATATGGAATTTTTTGAAAGCAGAATCTTAAATAACATCATACCTAATAATGTAAAATGGTTTCGATATATTGACGACATAATATGTGTGTGGCCAGGAAATGAAAATTTAGATAACTTTTTTCTTAGATTGAATAGTTTGGTACCATCAATAAATTTCACTATGGAGCTGGAGAATAATTGTACCCTACCTTTTTTGGACTGTCGCATACATAGATGTAATAATAGTCTCATGTTTAGTGTATACAGAAAGCCAACAAATATCTCGGCATATGTCCATTATTACTCAAACCAAGGCAACAAAGTTAAGAAATCTGTATTTACTTCTATGTTTTTAAGAGCATTTCGAGTCTGCAGCCCTGAATATATTGATGACGAAATAAATGGTATTAGAGCAATAGGTAAAAAACTGAAGTACCCTGAAATTGTGTTAGATGATGCCCTAAGAACAGCAAAAAAGCCTTTTTTCGGTAATGATAACAGAAAAAAATACAACACACAAAATTTACTTGTACTACCTTATTGTGATTCATTTAAAGAAATTCCCCAACTGTTAAAAAACTTCAATGTAAATGTTGCATTTAAGAGTAAAAATACAATAAAAACAGCCTTAATAAAGAATTCTCCTGACATTACCAAGGGATGTATATATCGTATTCCATGCAATGCTTGTGATAAATACTATATTGGTCAAACTGGTAAAGCCCTACAAAAGAGAATTGAACAACATAAGAAAAGTGTCAGGTATGCTCAAGATAATAATGCACTCTTTGCTCACGTTAGCGATAAAAATCACCCTATTAATTGGTCAGGTGCAAAGAAATTGGTTCATTCAAATCACTTAGTGGAAAGAAACATCATAGAGTCCAGTTTCATAAAGGAAACCTTTGAAAACAACTTGAATATTGTTCATGGAATGTATAAACTCGACGCCTTTATATGTAAAGAGATTTGTAAGCTATATAAAAAAACATTAACCACTTAATGTAGAATTAAATGTATTGTGAATAATTAACGTCGCTATGAAATTAATATTTAGACCTAAGCTACCATTCATTAAAGGAAACAATTATTTTATATAGTATGCATAAGTATAGTGGCACTATATAGTGTTATGCTAGATATATGTATTGATATATACATGATTATATGTTTATGATATTAATGTTGTATACATATAAATGTATATATGCATATGTATGTATGTGTAGGTGTATATATATGTATATATGTATGTGTATATGTATGTATATATGTATGTGTATGTATATATATATATATATATATATATATATATATATATATATATATATATATATATATGTATATATGTATATGTATGTGTATCTGTATGTATATGTATATGTATATATATATATATATGTATATATACATATTTGTATGTTTGTGTATGTTTTGCTTATGTATTTATATAGATAAGCCTACCGTATTGTCATATAAATAAACTGTACTGAAAGTGAAAAAAGAAGAAAACAAGAATATACCCGCCACTAGGAATGACCCTTTTTAGCAGGTGTCTAATGAGCTTGGAGACTCCTCCTACTCAACACCTGACCCAGGTAGTTGGTAAGGGAGTGTCATTGTTTTCTAAATCTCTATATGTATGTTTGTACGTTTGCTTTCCCTATAAATTGTAAAGAAACCTCTCTCAATAAATCAGTCCTCTGAGGAAGTATCACGAAACTAGTCAGGACTTAAGTGTATGTTTCGTATTTTCATTTCCCCTGTGGTTCTTTTGCATCTGAGCATCACGTTTTCCTGTGATTTTTACGCATATATATATATATATATATATATATATATATATATATATATATATATATATATAATATATATATATATATATATATATATATATATATATATATATTTAAATACATATATGTTTATATATATATATATATATATATATATATATATATATATATATATATATATATATATATATATATATATATATACATATATATTATTTTTATTGATGTATGTGTAAGAATTGTTATATTTTTAATTCATTAACAGCTCACATCTTAAGCTTCTTTTTTTGTTCAAAATGATAAGGATGGAAATCTATCATAATAGATCTCCCTCATTTAGCCTTTTGAAAGTAGGACTCTTATACCAATATATTTTGGTGGGCTGTAACGAGTTGTACTTAGATCATACAATTAATATCAGATAACTACTGTAGATATACAATTTTCAATAGTATATATAATAAAAATGGTTATGGTTTTATGGCCAATGAAGAAATATTTACAAATAAGACATAATACTTTATTTGGCAACATAAATTAAAAAAGTTAA
>NC_090726.1:172982232-172984732 GCF_036898095.1 Palaemon carinicauda
ACATCCATCGGGGCATGGAGGCAGATATTCACGGGCTTGACCTACCAGTACTAAGGTCACAGAGGAGGTTGGTGTAGGAGTTTCTGAGAGCGACGTCTTCCTAACTGAGTGGTGCAGCATGTTCTGTAGATTTGGTATTCGTGGTTATTTCTTTAAGTTTCTGATAATGCCTTCTAATCTATTTCAAGGTGGATGGTGGATGCGGAGTTGCGGGGGATAGCGGGCAAGAAACTAGTGATTACTGTTGTAGGATGTATGATTTTAGGGTATCATACTATATAAAGGAGTCCCTTAAATCACAAAGCTAATAGATGTATTATAGGAAGGGGTCTTCGACGAATGCAGCGAAGACTTAGTCTGCTTTGTTTTTTAAGCATATAATCCCTTGATGTTAAACTGACCCTCAATCATCTCTTTTGGTGAAGGCAGGAGTATCACCGAGGCAGCTTGGGTATATGCCCCAGGGTTGGTGACGGATATCATAGAATGATAAAGTAGATGGAGAGGTAAGCTAGGTATTCGAGGTACTTCATATGTTATCAATGTGGCCCGAAATAAAGAGACACAGAGATAAGACGAGCTCCTGAATGCCTAAATATATTATTTGACAACACAGAACTTTATAAGCCCCTAATTGGCCACATAGGGGTGACGATTGCATTTGTACACTCAAAAACCATAGTTTTTAATGTTAGCATATAACAGTTGAATAGGACGAATATTTTTTTTTTTAATTAGAAATTATAGCGATTCGTTTTTCCCCTGAGTAGAGAAAAGCAGCTGACCTGCATATTAAAATTACTTTTCAATGGACGGCAAGCAGCTGCTTAAAGAAACAGTCAACAGAAGATAACCGTAAAAATAGCTCTCAGGTAATGAATCACTAAACACTATTTACTGGCAAAGAGCCATTTCAAAACATGAAATAACCCAAGGGGGTCATAAATTCATGCTTTAGAAATGTAGAGCTTATTTGTATCCTTTTAATGTTGATCTGGATGTATTCTTGGATTTTTATTTTGGAATTCATCACGCGCTTATGTATACAGCAGAAGATAACCGTAAAAATAGCTCTCAGGTAATGAATCACTAAACACTATTTACTGGCAAAGAGCCATTTCAAAACATGAAATAACCCAAGGGGGTCATAAATTCATGCTTTAGAAATGTAGAGCTTATTTGTATCCTTTTAATGTTGATCTGGATGTATTCTTGGATTTTTATTTTGGAATTCATCACGCGCTTATGTATACAGCATAATATGACCAAAATGTTCAATATCCTTCACATGTCCATGATGTAATCAGTGCTTTCCACGTACCATCCGTCTCTTGCGAAAATATTCTAGTTCCAAAGGAATTATACTTTTAAATGTAAAATATTAATTGTGAAAGTAAACGTAGTCTTTGAAATAGAAGATTTTTCCAAGAAATTTTCACTTTAGAGACATAAAACGAAAGAGGGGTAAAGGATACGGGAAAAGATTATTAGACTAGTTGCCGTAATTGGTTTCCCACAGAATTTAAAAAACCATATTCTTTGGAAAACTTCTGAATGAGACATTAAATACTTCACTCAAAAGAATCTCAACTCTCTCTCTCTCTCTCTCTCTCTCTCTCTCTCTCTCTCTCTCTCTCTCTCTCTCTCTCTCTCTCTTATTCTTGATTCCCTGTTTATCTTTGTCAAACATGGCTGAGGTCTTTCACTTTATAACTCTCTTGACATCTATAGCGGTATGATGTTAGTATTTTTTTGTTTTCCTAGCCCTATAGCAGAAATTTCTTTGGGACAGTTTTGGTATAACCTGTTCCTTATGAGAGAGAGAGAGAGAGAGAGAGAGAGAGGAGAGAGAGAGAGAGAGAGAGAGAGAGAGAGAGAGAGAGAGAGAGAGAGAGTGAGAAATGTCAATTCAAATCAACATGTTTTGCATCAGTGTTCACCAATCAAGTCATAAGTAGATCAGCAACTCCTTATTGCCGCGTTTTCTATACTTCTTGCAATAAGTTAACTGGCAAGTGAATGACATAAGAATCATTTTATACCAAAACTGCCACAAAGGAGTTAGAAAGTAAATTTCTTTATACATATCTTTGAAAATGTATATACTTTGATATGATATCCATCTTCATACCATTTATGAAATATCTATATGAACATTATTTTTCTCTCCTTGGACTAGCACCCAAAAAATTATGTTTTACCTTTTAGTCCTCTAAAGTACAAAGGTAAATATTTATCCATATCAATGCTACTGTTTGATGATCCCATCTACGGTATTGAACATTAAAACAGGTTGAGGCAATTCTATATTTCCACTTGCAATATACAGATACAAACACTAATTTCTGCATAGGTAAAGTATAAAAGAAATGTTCGCACACCATTTATAGTTCCTACTGTACATCCTCTCTCCAATATAATCAATATATATGAAGTATTCTTCAATTTCAAGTGTTCTAGACAACAAAATTTTTTGCTATCAGCTTGATTACGACTATGA
>NC_090726.1:172994732-173009732 GCF_036898095.1 Palaemon carinicauda
AGACTTTAGCTGTAATATGCAAAGGATCTTCCTGTTAGGATTTATATTTTAATTTTCAACTCCTAACACCTCAAATGTGTTCCAGAGTGACTCATGTCTGAAGTAGAAGAGTATAGACTAGAAAACAACGTATTGACATGCATCCTAAAGTAAAATGCCAAAATTTCATACAAAAATAGTAAAAAGGTAAAAAAAAAAAAAAAAAAAAAAAAAAAACAGTGGATGACAAATTACACGTAGAGATTAAAATACTAGCTAATCCTTATATCTAGAATAATGAGTATTGGGTATGTGGTGCTTTATTTATGAAGCGCAAATGGTGCTGAATAGGAATTACGAATATTTTTTCAAGCTATTATGTATAATATTGAAATGATGAATACAAGGAAACGATTGATGTTGAAACGATTAAATTGTCTGGTGTCTCGAAACTTTTATAGATCTTCAAATGTGTGAAATGAGTAAATTTATGTTAATGCTAAGGACACCGTATTGTATTTTTTTTTCTTTTGTGGGGTGGGGTTAGTGCCTTAGATAATATACCGGATTTTGAGCAAAGCGAAAAATCTATTTTTGGGGAAGGTAGCCATGTCGTCCTGATTCAAGTTCCTTCGTTTGTAGCTTCCTAGGTTATATTTGACTACAGTGATATATCCCAGAGAATTTCCCAAAGGTATCCAGAATTCTAACTCCTAGAGCGAATATCACTTGAAGATTTTTAATAGGCGATATCGCATAAAATCAGAGGACGTATTCTTGACACGTCTCATAGCTATCTACACCCCTAATACCGTTTTCGCTTTGAGGGAAAAAAGTGGCAAGAATATAGGAGAGCCGTTATTAAGGCAACTCTCTTACTGTACTGTAAATAGGCGCCACCCCGTCGCCTCGTGGCGCCATTTAGCAATTTTTTGTAGCTTTGTAGGTGCAACAGATACAGTATATTAGGGAAGGAATCGTTATCCTTTTGCCAAAAGGAGGGCGGGTCAATCAGGACGACATGGCTACCTCACCCAAAAATAGATTTTTCGCTTCGCTCAAAATCCGTTTTTGGGGCTCAGGCCATGTCGTCCTGATGGAAGTTTACTAGAGCATTAATGTATCTGTAGATTTTCAATAGTGCCGTTCATCTCGAGATAAATTTTCCTTTGGTCCTCTGGACCTAGAGACACTTGATGTTACCATTATACATCATTCAACTGATCATGTCAAATGTCAGTGCTTCCTGCCCCCTACAGGGAAGAGTCTGGGTAGACTTTAGGAAAACACCCGAGGATTGTGAGTTCAAGGAACAGACTAGCAAACAGTTTGTATATTAGTGTCGTAATATACGTAAAGCATAGTTTGTACTTAGATGGTATTGATCTGTGTAGGTTACTGAAAACCCCCCGGGTCTGGATGTTAATAGAGACAGACAGGTTTACATACATGTAGGAAACCTTAATTCAGTAAGATAAACAGTTTAGTACAATTAGCACTTACCTGGTTGCTTGGAACAGTAATAACCTTATTTCCTAGTGTTTTCCTAGATATCAATAGGATCAAAAGATGCTCTGACATTTATATAAAGTTTAGAATATTTGGGGTGAAATGAGACACAAAGATTCCTATTATTGTTTATTACAAAAATAAAAAAATAGAAATCATTGTTGTAACAATCAATTACAATTACAATTTATGCTAAATGAATCTGCATAAGAGCATAATTAGTAATAACATTAATAAATTAAGCTTTACCTGAAAAATGGAACACAAGCCACTCTATGGGAAATATGTAAAGATTTCACTTCGTATTTTGTTGTTACAAGGAACACTATGCTTATTAATATGCATGGCACATGTGTTAGTCTATTATGCTTAATGTCACCTGTGTAGTTAGAACAGTTTATAGTGTCGTCACTAGACACATTACACACATGATGTACCTTTAGAGTCTATCATGTACACCCTTCACAATAAGTCCCAAATAGTGCACTGTTCTTCGCAGAAGTCAGACGGCAGGTTTTAGAACACTACCTGCTGCCACAACGAAATGTTTTATTTCCTGTAACTGCTTCGCGTAGTGTTTGAAGAAGACTCTGGATGACTTCCATCCAGTATAAGCGTGAAAGCTTTCAAACGACATAGTCTGAAAGAAATTTAGAGACGAGGTGACTTTCCTTTGATCATGACCTACGGGCGTACTGTCTGGATCCGCTCTGCGAATAAAGTAGGTGATTTTTGCCCTTATCTGTTTTAAGGATAACGTTGAACCTGATGTTTCTCCCCTGAAAAGCTGACCTCCCTTAAAGTCTGAAGTTCGACGAAGATAGACCTTTAGGCATTCCACTGGGCCGAGGGATGCTTCTTCCTTCAGAGGGCAGATTCTCCAGGGACCCCATCTCTTAGTGGGCAGCTCGTTCTTGGCGAGAAACGTTGGGTCCGGAAAGAGATTCAGTTCTCCGCCGTCTTTGAACTGAATGTGTCCATCTTCCCTCGAGAGTGCCACTATTTTGCTGACTCTGGCTCCCGAGGCTAGAGCAAATAAGAATATCACCATTTGAGTCAAGTCCTTTAGCGAACAATCTTCATTGCTCAGAGTGTATAATAAGTGAAGAACCTTGCCCAGAGACCATGAAATGGGCTTTGGAGGGGCAGCTGGCCGAAGTTTAGCGCAGGCTTTGGGAATCTTGTTGAAGATTTCGTTAGAGAAGTCTACCTGGAAGGCGTAAAGCACTGGTCTGGTTAGGGCGGATTTGCACGTAGTGATCGTATTGGCTGCTAGACCTTGTTCATGGAGATGGATGAAGAAGGAGAGACAAAAATTCGTAGAAATCTCCTTAGGTTTCTTTGCCCTGACAAAAGCGACCCATTTTTTTCCAGGAAGACTCATATTGTCTTCTTGTTGACTTTGACTTGTATTCTTCTAAGAAGTCAATGCTGTCCTTTGAAATCACGAACCTTTTCTTGACTGCGAAGGTGAGAAAATCATGAGATGAAGGTTCTGGGACTTCTGTGATGAAGCTGAGACAGTCAATTTCTGCACTTGCTGAGTCAGAACTGGATCCGGCAACAGGATCAGCTTCAGGCGTAGTTCCGTTACTAGGGGGAACCAAACACTGTTGGGCCATTTGTGGGACACTATCGCTGCTGTCCCGCGAAAGGATCTCAGCTTGTCAAGGACTTTCAGCAGAAGGTTGGTTGGAGTGAACAGGTATATCTTGGACCATCTGTTCCAGTCTATAGACATTGCATTTATTGCTTCCGCTAGGGGATCCTCGTACGGGGCTACATACCGGGGTGGCTTCTTGTTGTTGCTCGTTGCGAAGAGGTCTAACTGCAGTCCTGGGACTTTGCGTAAGATGAAGAAGAATGATCTTGCGTCTAGGGACCATTCCGACTCCACTGGGTTGAACCTGGAAAGAGCGTCCGCCGTTTCATTGCGGAATCCTTCTTGAATCCTTCTCCACTAGTCGCAGGATGGCCAGTATTACTTGATTCAGATGAGGCGATCTCGAGCCCTGTCGATTTAGGCATCTCATTACAACCTCGAAGTCTAGAACCAGGCGAATGTGGATCAAGCAGCGAAGTTTCAGTTTCTTCAGTGAGAGAAAAAATGCCATGGCTTCCAGAAAGTTGATGTGGAAGGTTTTGAAGAGGGAGACCAGGTTCCTTGGACTTTCCGATGATGAGAGTGGCCTCCCCACCCTTCCTTTGAGGCATCCGTGTGAATGGTGGCTGACGGTGGAGGTGGTTGCAAGGGTACCTTCTTCTTTAGGTTCTTGACCTCCGACCATGGCTTGAGTAGGGATCGCGAACGATTTGGTATAGGTTTCTTTAGATCTCTTTGAGCGTTTGATGCATATTTTCTCCAAACTCCTGATGCATCTTTGAATTGTGCTCTCAACACTGGATGTGCCACTGAGGCAAACTGGAGGGACCCCAACACGCTCTCCTGTTGCCTTCTTGATATCCGGGCGGATTGAAGGAGTCTCTTGACAGATCCTGCTATCTCTTTCCTCTTCTTTGATGGAATGGAAAGGCAGTGTGACTGTAAGTCCCAGTGGACACCCAGCCTCTGGAACTTCTGAGCTGGAGAAAGACGGGACTATTCCATGTTGATCTTGAATCCTAGGTGTTCCAGGAACTGGGTCACTTCCTTGGAGGCTTGTGTGCACTCCTCCTTGGATGCTGCCCACACCAGCCAGTCGTCCAGGTAGGCTGCTACCTGGATTCCCTTTAGGCGTAATTGATGAATGACTGCATTCGCAGGCTCGGTGAATACCCTTGGGGCTATATTTAGGCCAAAGGGCATGGCTCTGAAGATATATTGTCTTTTCTGTAGTTTGGACCCTAGGTAGGGGGAAACTTGACGGTTGATTGGTACGTGCCAGTATGCATCCGTCATGTCTATGGAGACTGTATATGCCTGTTTGGGCAAAAGGGTCATTATGTGTTGAAGCGTCAGCATTCAGAACTTGTAGTTCCCTATGAACTTGATGAGTGGTGATAGGTCCAGAATGACTCTGAGCTTATCCGAGTCCTTCTTCGGAACACAAAATAGCCTTCCTTGGAATTTGATGGACTTCGCCCTTCTTATATCTCTCTTGTTTAAGAGTTCCTGAACATAGTCTTCCAATATAGGGGTTGAGTGTTGGAAGAATTGAGGAAATTTGGGTGGAGTTGTGTTCCAACTCCACCCTAGTCCATTCTTGACTAGGCTGTGGGCCCAGGGATCGAAGGTCCAGTGATCCCGGAAGAGGAGAAGTCTCCCTCCTACCGGTAGCATCTTACTTTTGAGTGCTGGTTGGAGGATTTACCTCCTTGGCCACGTCCACGTCCACCTCTGTTGCTCCTGCCTCTGGGGGGGTGCTTAGAGGATCCTCAAAAGGAACCTCGAGACTTCGATCTAAAGGTCGTTGACTACCTTTCAAAAGCTGGGGTAGAGCCGGGCGACTGTGTCACCACCGTCTGGGGGACCAGCTGGAAGGTGGTGGTTGGCTGTGCTACCGTCTGTTGCACCGTGGCTATGGGAAGCTGTTGTTGTTGGCTGGGACGAGAGGGCACTCTTGGTCGTTTCGTCTTCCTTTTCGGCTGGGGACCCTCGTCAGCGGAAGACTTCCTCTTGGAGGACAAGCCCCATTTGGAGAGGAGATTCCTATTCTCCGTTGCGGCTTTGTCCACGACCTCTTTGACCACCTCGCTTGGGAAGAGGTCTTTTCCCCAGATGTTGGAAGCTATCAGCTTCCTTGGTTCGTGCCTCACCGCAGCCGAGGCGAACACGAACTCCCTGCAAGCCCTTCGGGCTTTAATAAAGTTAAACAGGTCTTTGGTGACCATCGCCAGATGAGCCTTGGCGATGACCACGTACATGCCGGGGTTTTCCGATATGCTTGCCATTGTCTCTAGCCCCGTCTGTAGAGACATAGAAGCGGCAAGACGTTCTTTTGTCTCCTGCTCTCTGCGCAGGAGAAAGTCCGACAACTTGGGGAGGTCTTCGCCGAACTGTCGGTTTGCAATGTCTGCATCCAGCTTCCCGACTCTGAAGGTGTTGTGAACATTTTTACAGTCCGCATCATCCAATGAAAAGGCGAGGGAAAAAGGTCTACACTCTTCAAGTGTAAGACAGGGTTTCCCTGCCTCAACCGCCTTTAAGGCGGCCTTAAACCCTTTGTCCATAAAGGGGAAGGCACGAGAGGGATCAGCAATAAAGGAAGGGTGCTTTTTGCTGAGAGCCGGCACCTTGGAGCTAGTAAAGGCCCTCTCTTTCAAGGTATTGGTAAATAAGGCCTGGGCCTTGGGAAGGTCTAGAACGATGACCTTTTTCGGCTCTGTCTCATCTTTGGACGAAGGTTCCGTCCTCAGAGGGACATAGCAATCCAGATAGGCCCCTTTGCTGGGCCAGAACTCTATGTCATCCACTGGGACAGTGCCCAATTTCTCGTAAAGGAAGATCTTCCCCCTGACATCGGCATATGCTCCGCATACCTCCAAGGATTGACATCAGAGAAAGCAGGAAGATCATTGATGTTTAGCATCTTCGGGGCTAAACGTGTCACCACGAGCTGGTGCATCTCCGTCCGAAGAGAACCCTCCTTTTCCGACGATTTCTTTTGCATGTCCTGGAACATGGAAAGAAGAGAGTGCAGCATACTCGTGATCGAATCTAACTGGAGGGCAGAAGAAGAGGTCGAAGGCACCGGCCCGGGCACCGTAGCAAAAGAAACCGAAATTGTTTCGGCTTTCTCGGTCTCGCCTTCAGGGGTATGTCATCCTCCTTTTCTAGTTCTTCCACCAGGAGATTATGCTCAGTCTCCGCTGAGACAACCGACATGTTGTCCTCAAGTTGGATGCCCTTCAAGGCGTTCGAAACAACAGATTCTATCGGAATCTGGATGAGGGGAATCTCGGGTTGAGCCTGTGGAACGATTGCATCCGAAGATGCCCTAGGGAACAGACAGTCCCTCAACCTTTCGTTAGGAAGGTATGGCCCTGAGGTGTTCTTCTGAAAGCCCCTGACCCATTTTCGCAGCGTCTCTCTTGCTGCATCCCTTGACTCTGTAGACTTTTGATCATCAAAAGCCTCCTTAACAAGTTTGTCACAAACGGTACATACCTGTGGGTCCCAGTATTTAAGAGATCCCCTCGTAACTGCGCAGCGAGCATGGACCCTGCACATGTCATGGCCACAGAAGTTCCTACTGCGGACCCTGCAGAAGTTGTTCCCGCACTCGGGATGCTCCTCCTTTAAAGAAAGAAAAGCATAGTATTCGGTGAAATTCTCAGATTCCATCATACAAATTTTTCAAAAATATTTAGCTTAGGATAGGATAAGCTAGAAAAAGGAAAAGACACCTACTTGTGTCTCCTGTCCAGCCCATTGCTGTGACCTCCTTCAATATTGAAAACTAAATTCTTAATGAATTAGGGAAGATAATATCCTTGGATATAAAGTGTCTTCTTAACACTATTTTCTAGATTCAATATTGGGGAATTGGTAATGGTTGTTAACCATTAAAAAGGCAAAGGGAATCGCCCTCTTAAATATGATGGTCTCACAATAGGCTGCCCATGAGCACCTTGTAGGTTGGAAAAATTAGTATGGGCTACAACACTGACTGCCGGCGGGGTGCAGCCAGTACTGCCGTGCCGGCCGGCATATGCCGGCATGTTCTGGGCTATAGAAGGTAAGCACTGCCTACAGGGTGATAGGCGGCATGCCGCCAGTACTGCTGAATGCCGGCAGGTTCCAGGCTTCTGGATGGCAAGAACTGCCTTCAGGATGATGGGCGGCAGGTCGCCGGCAGTTGCTCTGTCGCTGGCAGCCAAAGGGACCTTCTATTAAGTAGGACCCGGCAGCAGCCGGCGGTTAACTGTCTAGACTTTGGGTGGCCAGCTGCTGGCAGACAACACAGTTGCCGGCGGCCGGCCAGAGTATGTCTATTACCTTTGGTCGTTGATCAGCGGCGCCCAAGGTAAGTGGCGGCAGAGCTAACTGCCGGCAGGCGTCCAACATGGCTGCAGCTGCCGGCAGTCGGCCCAGAATCGGGAAAGGCAAAGGAAAAGAAGGAAGGAGGAAGGCAAAGGTTCAGCCTTGACGGCCTACATCCGGAAAGAGGGTTCAAATGGAAGGGGGAATTAAATTTGGGCTTCCATCCGACCATATCACATCCATATTGGTAGCATGGATATGGAAGGCAATCCAAGGGAGGGCTGAAGAACACTCAAGGAAAGATGGGGACTCCTGCCGGCAGCCGGCTCAGCCAGCGGCAGGCACGAGACCCCAGGCCAATTCTTCAGACTACCCATAGGGTCGAATGTAGAATGACGGCAAGGGTATGTGATGGCTAGGCCAAATCAAAAAGGACAGCAGGGGAGGGGCAATGGTCCTATAGGTGAGGTAATACCCGAAGGTACTACCTACCTGGGCGATTCTGATCCCATAGTAGACAACCTCCTAGTTGGGGAATTCAATTCCCCAGGTTGGGTTAGTCTAGGTGAGAAGGCAACACCAAGGACGCAATCTCAAAGGGAACGGAATCTCGTACCAGAGATCTTAGGCAGGGGAAAAATTCAATTCTTCGGCTTAAGATCTACCAGTACAGGACTGTCTGTTAAGCCAAGGGGGGAGGAATTGTCATAAAAGACCTCCAGGGTATGGTCTAGGGAGGTCTAGCCTCCTGTAAAGGCAACCTAACCAGACCTGGGAAATCATTTCACCAAGACAGACGGATGCCAAACACAGACATTCTACTTTGATGTCCCGTTCTAAGCTCGAAACCGACTCATTGGTTAAGAGAAAGAAACGGAACGCCCCAGTAAAGATTTGCCAGAACTCAGTTCAGGGCAAAGCTAACTGAGGGTAGCCTAGGCTAGTCAGAGGGAAGAGGAATTGCTCTTAAATCCCACCAGGAGATTGGTATTGGCTTGAAAGGTATAGGAGGTGTCAGTCTCCCCTTAAAAGACAATACAAGAGCAATTGGGGACATGTATGAAAGTATAGTAAAGCCCCTAGGCTAGTAGCCTAGATGCAGTGAGAATCGTTCACCGAAACTCGTATACTATCTGGGAAGAGGAAAATTTTATGCAGTAATATCTTAAATGTATAAAATATTGCCTGAGCTTCAGTGAAACTTTACCAGGAAGGTTATATTATGCATGAAGTGTGAAAGTGCCTAGACTAGGAAGCCTAGCCATCGTGAGGCTCGGAATACTTAGCCAAATTCACTACAACAAGGACATAATATAAAAATCCATAGCTAAATTGCTAAATAGCTAAAGTTAAAAAGCAAGCGATGCCGGGAAAGTCGTTTGGGCTAACTAAATGTACAGAAAAAACGACCACGTCCATGACGCCATCCGGCTGAGAACAGCTCTTGTTACGTTAATTACGATCTCAATCGAAGAGTAAAACTAGCAAGAGCTTACATTTACACAATTCAAAGATATTACTTAACTTTCCAGAAGCAGATGAGGCTGGTGAAGACATCATAGCAACGAAATAAATCCAAAATAGCGAGAGATAACACGGGATAAACACCAGTCAGCAAAGCTAAAAGGGAAAGAATGGCTAGATGGCGCCACGAGGCGGCATGGTGGTGCCTATTACAGTACAGTAAGATCGTTGCCTTAATAACGGCTCTCCTATATTCTTGCCACTTTTTCCCCTCAAAGCGAAAACGTTATTAGGGGTGTAGATAGCTATGAGACGTGTCAAGAATACGTCCTCTGATTTTATGCGATATCCACTATTAAAAATCTTCAAGGGATATTCGCTCCAGGAGTTAGAATTCTGGATACCTTTGGTAAATTCTCTGGGATATATCACTGTAGTCAAATATAACCTAGGAAGGTACTAACGAAGGAACTTCCATCAGGACGACATGGTCTGAGCCCAAAAATATTTTCTGCATGTTTATTAAAAGTACAAAAAAGACGAAAAACCTATAACCATTTTGATCCTGGTTATTTTGGAAACCAAAATTGATATTTAAGAAAAAAAAAACGATAAGGACGAGTATTGTATAGCTTATATTAAAGTGACCAAAAATTTAAATGGGATTGCCTGCTTAAAATTTTATACTCTATAGTGATATGTGTAGAAATAAAAGTGTAAGTTGATTTAATCTATTAATTTTTTTTTATTCCTGGCACCTTCAAATATATTTATTACACCAAAGTGTGTTTATTTACTCTCAATGTAGGAATTTAAAGGAATCTACCCATCTGACTAGGATTTTATCTCTAAATAATTTACGAAAGTCAGAAATAGGATTTACTACCTATATTTATTTTATTTATTTATTTTTTTTTTTTGGCTCAGGTTTCTCGAAGAAACATAACATATTGAGGGAAGGAAGTAAAAGCAGTGTTCTGGAGAGGGTAATTTTTCTGTGACCAAGGAATTGACAGTTAATTGTAGTCATAAATGATCCATTTTTTTCTTTTGCTCAGGTTTCTCGAAGAAAACTTATTGAGGGAAAGAAGTAAAAGCAGTGTGCTGGAGAGGGTAATTTTTCTGTGACCAAGGAATTGACAGTTACCCGTTGTTATAAATGATCCCCGTTTTTCTTTTTTTTTTCTTTTTTTTCTCAAGTATCTCGAAGAAAACTTATTGGGGGAAGGAAGTAAAAGCACTGTGCTGGAGAGGGTAATTTTTCTGTAACCAAGGAATTGACAGTTACTCGTTGTTATAGATATTTTTTTTTCTTTTTTGGCTCAGGTTTCTCGAAGAAAACTTATTGTGGGAAGGAAGTAAAATCAGTGTGCTGGAGAGGGTAAGTTTTCTGTGACCAAGGAATTGACAGTTACTCGTTGTTATAAATGATCCACTTTGTTTCTGTGAATTACTGGGAAAGAAGCACTTTTCTGGCATAGAAGAGTTAAAGTTCTAGCGTTTTCTTCAGTTATATTATTTATTTTCTTTTAATGGACATATTAGTGTATCCATGTGATGAGCCCAACAATGTGAATTTCTATAGTAAGAGGCACTGATTGGATTCTAATTCTTTGGATCTACATTTGCTTTCCTGTGAAAAGAAAATCTACGATGTTCTTTTCAGTAATAGTCAGAGCAATAACAAAATTAATTGAGAATAAACCAAGAATTTCTCTAAACCTTATTATGTAGGCATTGTGAAAATTGAACACCTTATTATCAGCTGGTTTTTATTGAATCAAAAATTTTGCATCTACCTTTTCACATCAATTTCAAGAATATGTGCAAAATATAAAATATGAAATTTAGAGTATATGAGTTATGCAATGGGTAAAAATAATGAACATTATTAAGGTGTATTTATACATACGCATATACGAGTAGAGTAGATTCTGGATAAAAAAAAGTATTTTTCACTTGATAAAAACGGTTTCTAACCCTTCCTTAAAGAAAATATAGCATGAATCCCCTAGACTTTGAAATATTTAATTTTATGGCTTGAAAAATAAGAATAAAATATTAGTGTTTTCTTAAAATCAATATAAAATTCACCGAAATAAAGATAATGCCAAAGGAATACAAAACATGCAGTTCATTGTAAAAAGGCTCTTCCAAGTTACGTCCTTATTAAGACCAAATAGATGAATAAACACTGAGTTTTGTAAAATGCAGAGGAGTAAAAATGCTTCCGTAAAATTTAGTTCATAATGATAAAATAAACACTAGGTCAGATTATCCAAAACGCTGATAAAATACCTCTACAAAGGGTCTAATAGTTGTTGTAAAATAGTAACACCAATAAAAGCCTGACTTGTAATCAAATCTTTCTGTATTATGTTTTTTTTTTTTTTTTTTTTTTTTTTTTTTTTTTTTTTTTTTTTTTTTTTTTTACTTTATCATCTTTACAATTATTCAAATAGTATTCTTCCAACACACAACAAATGCTTGTCGATGGTGGGATTAGAATGTAATAGGTTTAAGCAAATTAAAAAAGTTACATATAAGCTGATCTTTGATGATTATTTGCTGAGGGTACGGAAATTCATCCTGACATGAGAAGTATTTATACCGAAAATGTTCAATGAGCAGATGTAGAGCATTAGGGCAAATTGCCTGATACTAAATAACAAATTCCACTGCTGTGAAAGCCAATAGCACTTTGGTATAGAGTAGGTTACTTTTTTCTCTACTTATCCACCACGAATGAGAAAGCAAAAATCCATGAAAAAAATCTTAAGGGATTGGAATTCATGGCTATTGTGAATTTATCACTTTATAAGTACAATATAAACAATTTCGTATACTATCTGGATGGCCATTGTCATAAATGAAAAACTATTCTCAACATTATGCATCGTTATGAATTCTATTTTTTTTTCTTTTTCTTTCACATAATTTCCAGGTGTTACTAATGTTTCAATCTTTTGACATACTTTCTTTTCTAAAAAAATACTCTATATTGTGTTACTTCACTGTCATTGTTTGTCAAATTTATTTATAGTAAGCGAATAGAAAAGAATAAGCTTTAATACCTATTCAACATCTTATTTTCAATGTTTCATACATAATAATCATATTTAAATTCATCCATATATGAATATATTAAAGATTACTTGTTACAAGTAAACGGATAATATGGTAAATAGTTTAAAGTTTTGTAAATCAGATATATTATGTTTTATTCAATTGTCAAACTCTGAATCCTATACCTAGTCAAATAACGTAAAAACGTTTATAAAGAAGAAAATATAGATATATTTAAATGAAATCCCAAAATTATGAAAAGTAATTGTTAAAATTTTAGATATTCTTGGCAAAAAACTAAATGCATTGATGAAGATATCCGTCCGTGCCAAAATGGAAAGTTTTTTTTAAATATATTCTAATTATCCCTCTGAATAATACCGACATTTTAATGATACCTTCGATAAATTTTAACTTAAAATGTCAATTATGGGTAAGTATTGGTTAATTTTTGTATGGACTATACTCTAGTGACTGAAAGAAAATGTTGGCTGCTCTTTGTTTTCTTCATTGTCCTTTTTCTTACTCTGATCTTTCACATTTTAAATCTCAAAACAAGTCACCTTCTCATCTGCATACTCATGACCTCCTCGACTCGAAATAATTAGTTCGCATTTATGGTCCCCATAAAGCTCCCCCGAGGTTATCTAGAAGAGAAAGGAGTATCCCCCCCCCTCTCTCTCTCTCTCTCTCTCTCTCTCTCTCTCTCTCTCTCTCTCTCTCTCTCTCTCTCTCTCTCTCTCTCTCTCTCTCTCTCTCTCTCTCTTAAACCTTGGATCAAGACAACAAATCAAGTCTGAATGGAAGACAGAGACATGGCCTGGAACCGTCTTCTTTCCTGGTGAACATAAATGAGTATCCGAAATGGTTATGACTTTAGCCCTTCTGAATAAAAAATCACAAATACGTCTACAAAGAAAAAGATATTCCTGTGTCAGTTGTGCACACACTTCCTAATATTTATAATTAACGTTCCTTTCTTCACTAACAAGGAGCTTTAATATTTTCAATTAGGTGATAATAGATTTCTTTGTGAGGATACATCCCATATCTTTTATAATCAAAATTTTAGTAGTTATTCTTCAAACTCGAAGAAAAGGTCAGATCATCAAATGATAAATTTGAAAATAAGATGTTTTATCAAAGTATTTTTTTTTAAACAAATGTTAGTTTACTGGTAAAAAAAATAATAATTTTATCAGAATCGTAATTAAAACCTCATAACCCTATGGAGGTGCCATTAGCACAATATTTTAAATTTTAAATCTCTTACCATAAGCAGGACTTAAGAAGCTTGAGAAACTAGGTACACAGTCTTAATATACAGCATCATTCTCCTAGCCCTAGGAATTAAATTCCATCTCAATATTACTGGTTCCTTAAAACTTAGAATATGAAGCTTATATGAGCTTTTCATTGTCCTTCGGATAAGTTCATTGTATTTGTTTGTTTTATAAGGGCCAACTCCAGAATATTTCTTCCGTACGAACAGGCACTTTTAAAAAGAAAAGATGACTCACTCAAGTTAGTCAGATACCATAGTTTTCTAAGATGAAAGAAAATCCCTAAATTTTGAAAGCCAAATCTAACACATTTTGGTGTTCAGTTGATAACTGAGATAGAGAATGGCCAGTTTGTTTCAGGTAAACTTTTTCACAGTTAATCTAAGAAGTGTTGTACAAGCAAGGCCAGTTATGACAAATATGTATCAGCCCTTATGCAACTGTGGAGTCCTGAACTTTTTCTCAAGGAAGAAAAACAGAATGGATGGGTGTGTAGAGACAGTTTTGTTGTAGAACACTCACATTTTCTTTCAGCATGGTTAGTCAAATAATCAGTATTAATGTTGAATAAACAGTTGTCATGATAAATGAAGTCTGTATTGAAAACAATAACCAAACTCTACCTTAAAGGGAATTTGTTTTCAGCGGTATTTAAAACAAAAATAATGATTTTGAATGAAAGGGTAATTTTTTTTTTCTTGTGAATAGTTCCATTTCACCTTTTAAATTGAATATTTAATTCAGCATTTGCTTTTATCTCATTCTGGATTAGATCCAGGCATTCCCAGTCGTACTTCATTTCCGTATAACTCAGTTGATAGATTTCCCAGGACATTAGGTACCCTCCTGGAGAGCTTTCTCATTTGTCCTTGTATATGGCCACTCGACCATGAAATGGGGGACCTATTAGCAATGCTCAACTAATTAATCGTAAATGAAATTCCAACAAAATGAGAGAGAGAGAGAGAGAGAGAGAGAGAGAGAGAGAGAGAGAGAGAGAGAGAGAGAGAGAGAGAGAGAGAGAGAGAGAATTTCCTGATCATGGTTTCATAACATGTAATATATTATTTTGTTCTACATATTTGTCATATGATATTATTAGTATGTGTGTTTTTGAATGCAAAATTAGTAATAAATGGAAATATACTGAGATTCTCCCTACTGTAGATATCTATATACTATCGCCCGTTATGATTTGTATTCCATTTTTTTCAGGAGGGAAATCAAGATTAAGCCCTGGATTGTCTGTCAGTTTCTGAACCTTTTTTTCATAGTTGGTTGTAAAGATAGAGGTAAAGCATTTAAACCAAAACAATGGGCTGGAATAAATGTCTACCGGATACTAACTTTATAATTTACTGGTTTAAAAATTAAAGTATTTCAATCTTGTTTAATCCCGATACTCCTCTATGGTACTTTATCTTAATTTTAATCCGTGTAGAAAGTGTTTTTATTCTGATAATAGTCGTAAAGCGGTGTATGCATGTATATATGTACGTATGCAATCTGTATATATGTATACACGTATGTAGTTGATATGTTAGAATATATTATTTTTTTAATAATATGTTCTTTCAAAAAACTAAAAGCATTTTGGTAAACCTTAGCAGGAATAGTATATACTGAATGGCATGTGTTTGAATTCCTATTTGTGTTCAAGTAAAGGTTAACCTGTAAATGTCTATAATATCAAACAGACAAAAACTGGACCTCGGCATATATTGTGCTTAGATTCATGTGCCAAAATATCTAGAATATCCACTGGATCTTTTTAAT
>NC_090726.1:173027232-173049115 GCF_036898095.1 Palaemon carinicauda
TATGGTAACGGTGTGTAGATTTACAGAACTGGTTGTTTTTCATCTCTATGCAATAATTTTTTAGTGATTTTATAATTTCTTGTTTTCTCACACTTACTCTCCTAATTATATAGTATACATATGGAAAAAATTACATTCGTGATATATATGGTTACCCTACGAATTTTGCTCATACTAGCTCTTTTCACATTCTACCATTTTATACTGCATGAGATGCTAGTGATGATGATAACTGTTTTCCAAAAATAAGAAATAGAAATTTTTTACTAGTAATTCGCCTAGTCTCAGCATTAAATGTATTAAATGAAACTCAAAATTATATAAATTTTTTATAATATTATTTTCTTAAAAAAATAAATAAAAACACTACTATTTCAGGTAAAAACAGTTCAATGTTCAATTTATTGTTTAAATTACATATGAAAATTTTAACGTGTTGGTATCTTCTGTGTTTTTTTATTTTATTTATTTTTTTTTTTTTTTATTTTTTTTTTTTTTAGTGAAACATCAAATGAATCATTATAAGACAGCGAATAAATGCAATGCTCCCTTTAGTGGTAAATTTATAAGTATTATTTATGAGTTTTACCTTTAGGTATTCGTAATCTCTTCGATCCCTGCATCAACAGAACACAATTGGTTCCCTGAATGATTTGATAAAATATACTGGTTTAAAGAATACACAAAAACGGAGGTTCTATCGAAACATGTCCTAAAGTAGGCGAGATTGTCATACAAATAAGGAAGCAATTTTCGTTTAACTAGAAAAAAATTACCATTATTTGTATATCATAATTTTTTATAATTGCGATTTTTTACTGCCATCAGCATTAAAAAGAAGTTGCTGCCATTCTGATCTTCTAATCATTTTCATATGATTCTCACTTTTCGTTATTATGTAACAAGTCATCTATATCTTAACACTTAATGGAAAAATAATCTCTATTTTGTAATTCTGTTCGAATTTCAAAATTTCTTTATGCTCAGTTCATAAGAATTAGGACTTAAATCTACAGGACTCCTAAAGGGGAACCCATTGTACATACGCCACAAAGAGAGAGAGAGAGAGAGAGAGAGAGAGAGAGAGAGAGAGAGAGAGGAGAGAGAGAGAGAGAGAGAGAGAGAGAGAGAGAGAGAGAGAATTATTTTACCATACTGATTTGGAAATACTTTTAATACCATTCATATTAGAAATAATCGTTAACAAACCTAACAAGCATTTATATGAAATTGCTTTTAAATATTGATAATAACATTGTCTGCCTATAAAATAGCTTTTAAAAAGAACAGTGATGTCGGCTTTAAAAATTAGTAACTCGTTAAGCTAAAATAAACATTGGATTCATAAAACCTGATATTACTGTTTTTGCGGTGTAGCACAACGATTACAATGGCCAAAGGAAGCAAACAAATGGAAAGAATAAATTTAATAAAATTGGCTATCAAAGCCAAACGAGAAATATCGAGATGCATTTTACAATTTTTGAGGTAAGTTTAATTTCGTATTTTTGGTGTTAAAAATTCTATTTTTCAGTTGTATAACCATGTTTATCTAAAGCTTTAATTGGTCATTAGAGTATGGATTTGAATCCAAAATATTATTTATTGATGTTGATATATAAATTGTATCTTTTAACAATGTAAAATATCATTATCTTCGCATGGTTGCCTTCTAAACATTTATACGAACATATGTGAATTCCTCGATTAAAATGATTTGTTAGGTAAAGTATTCGAAAAAATCATTGGGAATCTAAGACTATCAGGAATACTGGTCGTGATAATTGTCACAATTATTTCATGAACGCAATATATTTCCTTAAGTTCCATTAAAAGGATTTGCGCTAGATTGGGAATTGTTCTAAGGTGAAAAAATAAAAACTTACGAGGTATTACGTACCCTATAGCAAAGATAACATAATGTTCTTTATTTTTGCCTTTTCGTCCAAGCAAATCATATACTTTTGCAAATCGAAAAATAATAACAACATAAAAAAGAAGGTCGGTCTACAGATGCATATAATATAATCTGAATAAAAGCATTTGTTAATAAAGATTATATGGAAGATATGATAAAAAGATAATGACAAAAATTTTATATATATATATATATATATTTTTTAGCTGTCTCGTCAGCAAAGCACTAACAGAAAATTATTGCATAATTAATTAAAGGAGAATATATTGAAGGATTTTCACTGGAAAGGAAAAAATATTATACTCTACCTTTGGTATTCTAGTCATAACGTAAGTCTCAAAAATTACAGCAGCATAAGGAAAAAAAAACTTAAAAAAAACTTTCCCTCCTATAAAAAAAAAAATAAAAGAATATATATCCTGGAATACTATCTGCCTTGCTTACAATGAATTTGGCATGAAACTGGGGAGCTATTGTGCCATTAATTTTTCTAAAGAGACGAAGTAGATAAGAGGACCCTTTCCACACTGAACATTATTAAAAGACTATTAGAGAGTAATCCCAAATGTATGGACTTATTTTACAATAAACAATACACACAAAGACCTTGCAACTCATTCATTAGACAGGATAAATAATGTGATATAAACTTGCCCTGGAGTTGTAATTACAAATAAAAGGGGATACCATAAGAGGGTTCCAGTGAAAAGAAATATTCTGATATTTTGATGCTACAAGGTACAGGGATTAAGAATCAAAATAAAGAAAGAAAAAAAAAATCCTTTATTTTGACAGTACGTATTGATATTAATAAAATATAGTATGTACAGTAACTTGAACCTTTGTTAGAAATAAAAACGATAATGATCCATTGCCCGACATCGTTTAAGCAAATAAGGGGGCTTCCATGCGCTTATGCACACACTAACACACATATATTAGAAAGGTGCTGTAAAGTCATTAACAGTATTTAGAAAATGTTTAATAAATGAGAATGTTTTAAAAAGATTTTTCATGTGTATTATAATATTGTAAACGGGTATTACGTATAAAGGAGTTGATGGCAGTAAAGTGAAATACATGAGCCATATCCTATATGTAATTAGAATAGTAGTAGGGTGTCTGAATAAAAAAAAAATGTGACTGTCTATGAATGCAATAATAAACAATTCTCTTTCATAAAATTAGAAATGGCTTTTAAACGAATATCGTAAGAGAAAGGCAAAGATTTTTAGTGAAACGATGGATCAGATCATTCTAATACAGATTACTTACGAGGAAGTCGCATGAGATTTTCTTACTGATGAAAATATTGCAAATTCAGTAATAATGAATCATGTATACTATTGAAAAAAAATATATATTCTATGAACAAATAGCTCATATTATGCTCGATTGACCATACCATAACATTTCAATATCCAAGTTCATATAAACTGGCTAACACAGGAGAAACATTTAAAATCAGATATTAATGGAATAGCGAAAAGAATAGAATCTGTAAGAGATGAAGATATCACCAGGAAAATAATGGATTTTTCTTCATTTAGTAGAAAAGGTTACGCAATCAATGAGAGAGGTGTAGGAAAAAAAAAAACTGTTTTGAATATACTCCATGAACACATCATTTTCGAACAGACTTTCTAGCATATTTTCTTTTTTTTATGAACACAGACGTCAGAGCATAATGTTTTTTTTTTTCTTCAAACCAAATGTATAAAAATAATCTTCACTGACTAAATCTGGTATTTCATATAAGGTTATTGACCAACCCCCATCAACTTTATTACACTATGTTCCATTTCCAGTAATTTGAAACCTTAAATCACAAGAACCGTTCACTCACTTTATCAAAAATTGCCATTTCACTAAATATTTATTATATACCGAATATTGTTCTTGTCATTCATAATTATTCAGTTTCTTTTTCATATATCATGAAAAAAATAAAAATGCCAGATGAGACAAGGTTCTCAACCCTGACACTAAAGGTGCCGTGTCGAATTACAATTGCCTTTTTCCATCAGCGTTAAAAGCACCCAAAGGCCGTATTAATACTTCAGAAGACACGAGATTTATGGTTTAATTATCACCAGAGCATGAAATCTTCACCGGCTCTTCCTATTTTATGGCCAAACTTACTGGCAAAGAGTTTCATCAACTTGGCCAAGTTGCTTTATTATCACCAAGGCAGAATTCATATGGAAGTCGAGTGATGGGACTGAAGAGAGTAGATACGAATACGAAGGGCGTCTCTGAAATTTATGAGGTTAGGTGAGGGAGCTGAATAAGAAGAAAAGCAAAGGTCTTAAATACTGGACATAAACAACCCTGATATGATAATTTTAGGAAATGAGCGTCACGGGTTTTTTTTTTTTTTTTGGTAACGTTTCAAATGTGAATATTGTCGTATTCTATACACTCCCATAAAATTCAAAAGGCTTCAACTGTATATATATATATATATATATATATATATATATATATATATATATATATATATATATATATATATATATATATAGAACAATACACCACCAGTGCAGCTACGTTCTGAATATCGGCGTTTTACTATGGGTGAAGTAAAAGAAGTCGAACACTCTTCCTCTGGTTTGTTCATGTATTCCATCAAAGAGGCGAGGCTTGACGCTGCAAACAAAAGCAGCAATAAATATACCCAAAATAATGTAAAGATTCATGTAAATACAATATATATATATATATATATATATATATATATATATATATATATATATATATATATATATATATATATATATACTGTAAATATTATGTAAATACTAAATAATGTAAATGATGTAAAATACAATACAGTAATTCCACAGGTATGGTTCACTTAACATACAAAATAAACTTATATTTTCCAGACGCTTATTCTAATACTAAATTCACAGATAACCTCTGGTAGAACTTGCTGTACAACCAGAAGCATTCAGCCTCCTAGCTAACAGCAACACCGGACGCTTATTACTATGATGAGTACACTGGGCAGCTCAGCTCATCACAAATACTGAAGAACTACAGCAATGCACAAAATCCATGTGCTTTCCAGAGCCTTCCTACGCTTAACTAACAAAGGTGCCAAGGCGGGGTTAAATTGCGGCCTTTTGGGCAGATGCCAACAATAACAATACAATATTTTTCAGTAACAACTCAATACTTCTTTTTCATTCAAAAAAGTAAACAAAAAATGTATACAGTTTTCCATTCAATAGAAATATTTAATTCAAAATAGTGCACATATGTGTATAAATAAATTACAAAAAAAACATCAGGCATTCCCGACCCCTTCTTATCCCCTCATCCTTATCATCAACAAAGAAAACGTGTAGCGCCAACCTAACTAAAAACGTAAAACGCTGTAGCATATCCTACAATGTATGTATATATTTATATATATATATATATATATATATATATATATATATATATATATATATATATATATATATATATATATATGCCATCCCCTAGTTGACTGGATTGGTGATAGTAAATTAGCAGACCTAGAGTATGCTGATGGTACTTTTCTTGTTAGCAAAACACCATAGGATTTGCAATGCTTGCTTACCGGAATGCATGGTCTAAATATATATAGAAGAAAATCAGAGATGAAGAGAACCGAGAATGCAGTGGAAGAGAAAATCTCATTGTAAAAAAAGAAAAGTAGTGAGGTATAATCAATTAAGTATTTAGGAAGAATAATCACCAACACAGGGTCTTTAGAATTAGAGTTGAGTGAAAGATTAAAAAAGCAAATCACAAAACGGCTATATTAAGTATAATTTGGAAATCAAAGGGAAAGAAATTGCATATATAAATCACACTATATGTCAGGTTAGTGATCTCAGTGTCACCGTATGGACATGAGTCATGGTATGACATTGAAACAATCTCCAATAGATTTACTAGATTTTAGAACAAAACACTAAAATGGATATTGTGAGTTAAAAGATAGGGTAGGATTAAAAAGGAAACTATAAAAAAAAAACTAGAGTAACATATGTGGATGATGTAATGATGAGGGGTAGATAGAGATAGTTGGGAATAATATTAGCAAATCCGAAGATAGATTAGTTCACCAAATGTTCAGTTAGGCTTCAAAAAACAAACGAAGAGCAGGAGGACCAGACATTTATGGCTGCAGACTTTAAAGCGTTAAATAGGTGATGATGAAAGGTGAAGTGATGAATTGAAGGCTCAAGATAGAGACCACTGGTGAAATCTAACCAAGGCCCTTTGCAACAATAAACATATTAGGGGATGACCATGATATATATATATATATATATATATATATATATATATATATATATATATATATATATATATATATATATATATATATATATATATATATATATATATATATATAACGGATTTTGAGCGAAGCGAAAAATCTATTTTTGGGTGAGATGGCCATGTCGTCCTGATGGAAGTTCCTATAGGGTAGCTTCCTAGGGTATATTACAACTACGGCGATATTCCCAGAGAATTTACCTCAAGGTACCAGAATTCTAACTCCTGGAGCGAGTATCCCTCGTGAAAGGGATATCGCGACATATCAGAGGACGTATTCTAGACACGCCACATGGCAATCTACATCCTGGACAGAGATTTCGTCTCGTAGGAGGTGATTGGCGAGATACGAATTCGGGAAAGAAAAAGGGGAGCCGCTCCCAAGGCTTCCCTATCCTCCGATTCGTATGCGTGCCTGGCGCCAATCCTGGAGCCATCTGTATTCCTTGTAGCGTACACGAGGTGCTACAGATACTGTATGTAGGGAGGGGTCCTACAGCCCTTTCTTAGAAAGGCAAGGGCGGGTCCATCAGGACGACATGGCCATCTCACCCAAAAATAGATTTTTCGCTTCGCTCAAAATCCGTTTTTTGGGCTCAAGCCATGATGTCCTGATGGAAGTGTACCAGAGCATTACTGTATCTGTGGATTCTCAGAACGTGCCGTACTCCCCGGAGGTAATTTTTTCCCGGTCGACTAGACCTAGAGACCTAAGACGTTACCGTTATACATCTTTTCAACTAACTATAAACTATGTTAGAGCTTCCTGCCCCCTACAGGGAAGAGTCCTACTAGACTCTGGAAAAGTCTCGAAGAGTACATATACCTATGTATGAATACCAGGCAAGCTAATATAGTGGTCTCGCCCTATATTAAGTAAAGCATAGTTTTTAAAGAACCACTGCGTCAATATGAAATATCAACCAGTTCTCCGCACAATACTTGTATTGGACAAAGGTTTTATATCCGCATAGGAGGAAAACCAATGCAACATAGCTTGCATAAAGGAACAATTCTATTAGAATTATCCCAGATAAGGTTCATAGAATGAATGCTCAATTATACCAATAAATTGACACAGGTGAAGGAGACGCAAGGTTCTCAAGAACCAGATTATTGACAGGCAATAAATAGACAGGTTAACCACAATTATATATATATATATATACATAAGAAGAGGATAACCCAAAACTTTAAGCATAAGTATGATAGTAAACAGAGCTTGTTTGTCTGAAAGAAAAAACATTAGATGCCACTTTTAAGATACCGAGGTATCAAAGTCATAAAAGCCTGTATTACAAATCAATGACATTAGCGTTAGAAACGCTCGGCACACATGTCTGCACTTAGGCTAGGTTCACCTTCGGAAATGGAACAGTCTGCATGGGCAACACAGTGCCCTCACTTAGTTTGTAGTACAGTATGTAACTACACACTCACCCTGGAATTAATCGTCCCAATTAAGACCACTGTTCCTCGCAGAGTTAAACAGTAGGGTTAACACCGCGACCCACTGCTACCACAGATCTCTTTTAGTTCCTCTACTTGCTTCGCATAGTGGCGAAAGAACACTCTGGAAGACTTCCAGCCAGTGTATGAACGGAGATGTTCAAGATCCATACAATTAAAGAAATTTAAGGATGAGGCAACTTTCCTCGGATCGTGACCTGCGGGTGTATTGTCAGGATCCGCTCTGCGAATAAAATATGTGATTTTCGCTCTGAGTTGATTCAGAGATAAATTTGAGCCTAATGTTTCTCCCCTGAATAGTTGACCACCCTTGAAGTCTGAAGTTCTATGAAGATAGACCTTTAGGCATTCTACTGGACATAGAGATGCATCTTCTTTCAGAAGGCAGATTCTCCAGGGACCCCACCTGTTGGTGGGTAACTCATTCTTGGCGAGAAACGTAGGGTCCGGAAACAGGTTCAGTTCTCCCCCATCCCGGAACTGAACACGACCTGCCTCTCTCGAGAGGCTACAATCTCACTAACCCTGGCCCCGGACGCGAGTGCAAAATAGGAAAATAACTTTTTGTGTCAAATCCTTTAACGCACACTCTTCATTGCTCAACAGAGAAGCGAAATGAAGAACTTGTCTAAAGACCATGAAATGGGCTTTGGAGGTGCTGAAGGTGTGAGCCTAGCACAGGCTTTCGGGACTTTATTAAAGATCTCGTTATCTAGGTCGACCTGGAAGGCATATAGAATGGGTCTTGTCAAAGCAGACTTACACGCTGAAATCGTGTTCGCTGCCAATCCTTGACCATGGAGGTGGAGAAGAAAGATAAGCAGAAGTCTGTCAAGATCTCCTGCGGATTCTTCGCCTTGACAAAAGGCCACCCATTTTCTCCAAGATGACTCATATTGCCTTCTAGTAGATTTGCACTTATATTCCTCAAGGAAGTCTATACTGGCTTTCGATATCCCGAAACGCTTTCTCACCGCTAGGGAGAGAAAATCATGAGCTGCAGGGTCCGGGTTTTCTGTAATGAAGCGCAGACAGTTGACTTCTGGACTCGCTGGGTCAGAACTGGATCTGGTAGTGGTACAAACTTCAGCTACAGTTCCAATGCCAGGAGGAACCACACGCTGTTCGGCCACTTGTGGGCCACTATTGCCGCTACCCCTTGAAGGATCTCAGTTTGTTGAGGACCCTCAACAGAAGGTTGTGAGGAGGGAACAGATAAATCTTGGACCATCTGTTCCAGTCGAGGGACATCGCGTCCACTGCTTCCGCTAAGGGGTCCTCGTACGGGGCACGTACAGGGGCAACTTCTTGTTGTCTTTCGTCGCAAAGAGGTCTATCTGCAGTTCTGGGACTGATTCAGAATGAAGGAGAATGATCCTGCGTCTAAGGACCATTCCGACTCTATCGGTGTGAACCTGGATAGAGCGTCCGCTGTCACATTGCGGACTCCTTGAAGGTGAACTGCCGACAGGTACCACTTCTTCTTTTCCGCCAATCGGAAGATGGCCAACATCACCTGGTTGAGAGGTGGTGACCTCGATCCTTGTCGATTCAAGTATCTCACAACTACCTCGCTGTCTATCACCAACCTTATGTGGATCGAGTGACGCGGGGAGACTTTCTTTAAGGTAAGGAGCACTGCCCTAGCTTCTAGAAAGTTTTATGTGAAAGGTCTTGAATAGCTTGGACCAAGTCCCCTGGACTTTTTTTCCGATGAGAGTGACCTCCCCATTCCTCCTTCGAGGCGTCTGAGTGAATCGTCACCGACGGGGGAGGTGGCTGAAGAAGAACCGACTTCTTTAGATGTCTGGCTTGGGACCAAGGCCTGAGAAGAGTACTTAGCCGAAGCGGCTGGTCTTCTCAGATCTCTTCGCGCGTTTGATGCATAACTTCTCCAAACTCCGATTGCATCCTTTAGCTGTGCTCTTAGCACTGGGTCTGTCACCGAAGCAAACTGGAGAGAGCGCAGTACCCTCTCCTGCTCGCGTCTTGATATCCTTTCGGAATCTAGAAGTCTCTTGACAGAACCCGCTATCTCCTTCCTTTTCTTCGCCGAGTGGAGAAACGGTGTGACAAAAGGTCCCAGTGGATTCCCAGCCACTGGAACTTTTGAGATGGAGAAAGTCGAGACTTTTTCTGTTGATCTTGAAGCCTAGGTACTCTAGGAACTGGATCACTTGACTAGAAGCTTGCAAGCATTCTGGCTCGGATGCTGCCCACACCAACCAGTCGTCCAGGTAGGCTACTACCTGAATTCCCTTTAGGCGTAATTGTTTGAGAGCTACGCTCGCAAGCTTCGTAAAAATCCTTGGGGCTATGTTTAGCCCGAATGGCATGGCTCCGAAGGCGTATAGTCTTCGTTGTAGCCTGAACCCTAGGTAGGGGGAGAGTCGATGGCTAATTGGAATGTGCCAATAGGCGTCTGACAAGTCTATAGAGACGGAATATGCCCTCTTGGGCAGTAAGGTCCTTATGTGTTGCAGTGTTAGCATTTTGAATTTGCAATTCACTATGAACTTGTTGAGTGGCGACAAGTCCAGAATGACTCTGAGCTTTTCCGAGTCTTTCTTGGGAACACAAAACAGCCTCCCTTAGAAATTGATGGGCATCACCCTTCAGATCACCTTCTTTCTCCGACAGTTCTTGAACGTACTCCTCCATAACGGGGGTGGAGTGTTGGAAAAACCGAAGGCACGGGGGTGGAGTGCTGTACCAGCTCCCGCCCAGTCCATTCTTGAGTAGGCTGTGGGCCCAGGGATCGAAGGTCCACCGATTCCGAAATTTCAGAAGTCTCCCTCCTACCGGTATCACCTCACTTCTACTGCCGTCCTGAGGTATTGCCTTCCTGACCACGACCACCCCTGAATCCCCTTCCCCTTGAGGGGCGTCTAGACGAGCCTCTGGCTGCTCCTCTAGGCTTTGCTCGAAAGGAAGTAGACTGCCCTTCGAACGCTGGGGTGAATGCCGTGGACTGTGTCGACACGGCCTGGGGTACCCACTGAAAAGTGGTCGGGGTTTGTGCCACGATCTGGGGCACTGGGGGCAATGGCAATTGCAGTTGCTGTTGCTGTCTAAGAGGCTTGGCTGGCCGAGACGGTAGCCTAGTCCTCATAGTCTTCCTCTTTGGTTGAGGACCCTCATCCGGGGAAGACTTTCTTTTGATAGCCAGGCCTCACTTCTGGAGAAGGTTTCTATTCTCCAAGGCGGCCTTATCAACAACTTCTTTGACCAAGTCGGTAGCGAAAAGTCTTTTCCCCAAATGTTGGAGGAGATTAGTTTCTTTGGCTCGTGCCTCACCGTAGCCGAGGTAAACACGAACTCCCTATAAGCTCTCATTGCCTTGACGAAGCCATAAAGGTCCTTCGTCACTGTGGCCAGATGAGACTTGGCCACTACCATGAATATTTCATGGACCTTGGGGTCACTTGCCATCGTCTCGAGAGTAGTCTGAAGAGACATTGAAGCAGTCAGTCTTTCTTTTGTATCGAACTCACTTCGCAAAAGAAAGTCAGACAGCTTAGGGAGGTCCTTGCCGAACTGACGTCCGGCAATATCAGCCTCCAACTTTCCAACTGAGAACGTAAGATGGACGTCCTTCCAGTCTTTGTGTCCATAGGCAGGGCCAGCGACAAGGGTTTACACTCCTCTAGGGAGGGGCAAGACTTGCCGGCCTCGACTGCTTTTAGTACAGCCAGAAACCCTTTCTGTAAAAAAGGGGAAGGCTCTAGTAGGCGAGGACACAAAGGAAGGGAGCTTCCTATTCAATGCGGCTGCCTTTGAGTTAGAGAAGCCCCTCTCTTTCATCGAGGATGAAAGTAGAGCTTGAGCCTTAGCATGGTCCATCACTATGACCTCCTTCGGCTCTGTCTCCTCCTTTGAAGCTGGTTCCTTCCTCAGCCGGACATAACAGTCCGGATATGATGCCTTGCTGGGCCAGAATTCCACCTCCTCCAGGGGAACTGAGCCCAGCTTATCCGAGATGACGAACTTTCCAGTCGTCATCGGCATGTGCTCAGCATACCTCCATGGGTTAGCATCTGAGCACAAGGGAAGGTCTTTCACATTGAGCTTTTTCTGGGGCCCATGTGATTCTGCAAGGCACAGCATTCGCAGTTCCATTGCAGCCGCCTTCTCCTGATTCTCCTTCTGCATTTGTTGGATCATTCCAACAATAGAAGAGAGGGCCTGTCCCAGCTCTACTGGGAGACCGGCCGATGTAGAGGGAATAGGCTCCGGAATCTGAGCCGGAGTAGCCGACACCTCGACGACGTCTACCTCTACAACATCTGGGGCTTGAACTTCATCCTGGGCTTCTGCCAGGAGGTCTTCCTCCTTGCACCCGTCCACATCAGACATACTGTCATCTAACTGGATGTCTTGCATCGCGACCGCGACTTCAGCATCCACCTGGATCTGAACTTAGGGGATCTCCTCTTGAGGCTGGGGAATCACTGCATCAGCTGATGCCTTAGGGAAAAGATACGCCCTCATCTTCTCACTTGGAAGATAAGGGCCAGAAGTGTTCTTTTGGAAGCCCCTTACCCAGGTACGAAGCTTCTTCCTAGCTATATCCCTTGATTCTTCTGTCCTAGGGGAATTAAAGGTCTCAATAATCAGGTTAGTGCGCACAGTACATACCTAAGGGTCCCAATACCGGAGATCATCCTTGGAGAAAGCGTATGCTGCGTGTCTCCTACAAAACTCATGTCCGCAGAGGTTCTTGCTGCTGACGTTGCAGAAAGCACTTCCCGACTTCGGAGTGTCCTTCTGTAAAGAGAAGAAATTTCCATGAGTATCAAGTGAACTATGTATCACTGGATATGCATAGTATAGCATAACAATTCAGAAAGGAAAGACACACACTTGTGTTTCCCTCACAACCCATTGTTGCAGCCTTCCAGATAATAAAATCAAAATGGTTTATCTCTTCTAGAGTAACCAATGCAAGGTTTCCAGAGGAAACAGGTGGAGCTCACACCTAAGCAATGATTTTAAAATCCTGGATAATAGACAGGAAAGAACTCAGCTTCCTATCTGTAGGGCAACAGCAAAGGGATGTGCAAGAAAACACAATAGTGTTAGAAGACACAGTGCTGTACCAAAACCCTTACCATAGTTTTCTTCTTACTGTATATGTTATACTGAAGAATACTAGTACAGTATAGGGGGATGTGTGCCGGCCTGCCTTTGCCGGCCGGCACACACCACAACTAGCTTTAAAGTATACTACTTAACAGCTATAAGGCGGCAGCACTCTGGTTCAAATGCATGTGCCGGTCGGCAGCAACTGCCGGCCGGTAACAGCCAATGTTGGCCGGCAATGGCTGCCGGCCAGCAACTACACAAGGTAGTACCCAGCTGCCGGCCACACTCTTGGTGACCGGCAGACAAGGGCTGACATAAGCCGGCCGGCAAAGGTACAAGACCGATGCCAGCCGGCAGCAAAAGAACCAGAGGACTACACCTGCCCGGCTGCCGGCCTCATAGGCCGGCAGCCGGGTCAGGTACAGCACTAGAAGAAAAATAGAATGGATGCCGGGATAAGAGTGTACACAACCTCCAAGCCCGGCAACCGAAAGAGTGCATATAAGGAAGGGGAGAAACTAATTCAGGCTTCCTGACCAATGCCGTCTGGCTCTACAGGCCGGCATGGATGAGGGACCAAGAGAGGTCCGGGCAGCACTCGAAAACACAAGACCCTTGCCGGCCAGCAGCTCTGCCGGCCGGCAAGTGGCTGAGTCAATTCCACATCCTAACCTATACTAGGTCCAGATGTAGAACGACGTACAGTACAGTAATGGCTCGGCCATTACGGAGAAAGAGGGGGAAGGGACAAGAGGGTCCTACCATCCTTGCTTTAGTGACAGATCACCCGCAGCCAAGAAACTTATCTTAGCCTAAGGGAGATCTAAGGGGGAAGGCCAGCAATACTTGCCAGCTCCCAGAGCACCAAAGCAAGGAAGGCGTTGCTACTCCTAGGGAAAGAAACTTATCCTCCCCCGAAAACAGCAACAAGGACTAGTCTGGTAGATCACAAAAGAAGGAATCATATCCACAGAAACCTTCGGTAGTGACCTAAGGGAGCTAAGCTCCCTTTGTCTGTGTCAGGTCAGCGAGGGGGACTCAGCCCCAAGCCAGACAACAGACTCAGACTAAAAAACTCTGTTGTTCTGTCCCTCTTGAACCATACTACAGGAACAGGAAGGTACAGTAACACCCCAGTATAGTTTTATCGAGAATAAATTCGGAAAAAACCACTTAGGGATAAGCCCAAGGCTTAAACAGAGGGAAAGGGATTGCATACCTTCTCCGAAGAAAAGAAAGCAACCGGGGAGTATGATAAAGTATACTAAGGCTCCATAAGCAACTAGCCTAGGCACCAAGAGAATCGATTACCTAATTCACCGAAACTCACTCGTATACTATCTTGGAAATATTCCACACAGTCTAACATGTATAAAATATAGCCTATAGCAGGGGTGGCCAACCTATGGCGCATGCGCCAACAGTGGCGCATTACACGATTACAAGTGGTGCACTATACCCCAGAGATTATAAAAGAAAAAAATATGCCTGCTTATAAAAAAAAAAATAATAATAATACTAATAATAATACTGATTTCTAGAAAAAAATACAAAAAGAATTTAAAGGGACAGTCTGCTATGTTCTGCATTTCTTTTTTTAAGTATTCAAAATACACCCTTTCTATATATTTTTTAGAGTTTGGACATATAAAACACCTTCGTCATAGACAAGATTCAAATCATTTGATTAAAAATGTTTTGATTTATTAGCAAAAATCCCGATTAAAAAAAGAAATAGTACATTTTTCTCCACTAATATTACTCCAATTGTATTGAAAATCATACCATCAAAACTTCGTCATTAACCGAATAATATGTGTGTGTATATATATATATATATATATATATATATATATATATATATATATATATATATATATATATATATATATATATATATATATATATATATAACGGATTTTGAGCGAAGCGAAAAATCTATTTTTGGGTAAGATAGCCATGTCGTCCTGATGGAAGTTCCTTAAAGGCAGCTTCCTAGGGTATATTACAACTACGGCGATATTCCCAGAGAATTTACCTTCAGGTACCCAGAATTCTAACTCCTGGAGCGAGTATCCCTAAAAAGACCTTAGGGATATCGTAAATATCAGTGGACGTATTCTTGACACGCCTCATAGCAATCTATACCCCGAATAGAGTTAACACTTCGTAGGGGTAAAATGGCAAGAAAACGAAAACGATAAGAAAGGGGGGAGCCGTTCATAAAGCATCACTCCTCCCCGTTTCGAAAGCGTGCCCTGCGCCGCTCACGGCGCCATCTGTATTCCTTGTAGCGATACACGAGGTGCTACAGATACTGTATGTAGGGAGGGGTCCTACTATCCTTTTCACTCTTATTTATTTATTTTATTTTTGAAAAGGAGCAGGGCGGGTCCATCAGGACGACATGGCTATCTTACCCAAAAATAGATTTTTCGCTTCGCTCAAAATCCGTTTTTTGGGCTCAAGCCATGTCGTCCTGATGGAAGTATACCAGAGCATTACTGTATCTGTGGATTCTCAATACGTGCCGTACTCCTCAAGAATGTTTCTTAGTCAACTCGACTGACAGACCTAAGATGTTACCGTTATACATCTTTTCACTAATCATAAGCCATGAGAGTGCTTCCTGCCCCCTACAGGGAGGAGTCCTACTAGACTCTAGAAACGAACGAAGAGTACATATACCTATGTATGAATCACTCGCCAGCCAGTACCATATAGTGGTCTCACTCTATATGAAGTAAAGCGAAGTCTTACGGGACTACAGTATCCAAAAGAAAAAGTCCCGACCAGCACCCTGGTCGAAGTAAAATTAGACAAAAGGTTATATCTGCGTAGGATTAAACTTGCTGCTACCACCATCCTCAGAAAGGGGTGGAGTCCTTATTGCTAAGGAAAGTATGAACCAGTATAATCCAGGCTTTGCATTAAGGAATAGGCTATTATAGATATCCCCGATTAATATACATAGGCTAAATGCTCAAAAAACAATATGAAATCAAAAATAGGTGAAGGAGACGCAAGGTTCCCGAGAACAAGTTTATTGAGAAACAATAAATAGACATGGTCACCATAAATATGTACATATGCTAGGTGGATGACCAACAATTTACACAAGTACTGTAGTGCATGGAATAATGATTATCTGAAAGAAAACATATGTGTCACTTACACATACCCCGGTATCAAACTTAACGTCCATGTTACTACTTTGCTGACAATAGCGTTGGCAAACGCTTGGCACACCTGTCTGTACTTGTGCTACCATCACCATAACGTTGGAACAGTCACTGTGGGCTCTGAGAGCCTTCACTACCAGTTATATCAACGCATATAACTAACCATTCACCCAAGAATCCAAGCCCCAAATGATTCCGCTGTTCCTCGCAGAGTTAAACAGCAGGGTTAACGACGCAACCAACTGCTACCACAGACCTCTTTAGCTGCTCCACTTGCTTAGCATAGTGGCGAAAGAATACCCTGGAAGACTTCCAGCCAGTGTATGAACGAAGGTGTTCAAAATCCATAAAGTTAAAGAAGTTTAAGGATGAAGCAACTTTCCTCGGATCATGACCTGCGGGTGAGCTGTCAGGATCCGCTCTGCGAATAAAATATGTAATTTTCGCCCTAAGCTGATTTAAAGATAAATTCGAGCCCGATGTTTCTCCTCTGAATAGTTGGCCCCCATGGCAGTCTGAAGTTCTACGAAGATAGACCTTAAGGCATTCTACGGGACATAGAGATGCATCTTCTTTCAGAGGGCAGATTCTCCAGGGACCCCACCTGTTGGTGGGCAACTCGTTCTTAGCGAGAAACGTAGGGTCCGGAAACAGGTTCAGTTCTCCCCCATCCAGGAACTGAACTCGGCCCTCCTCTCTCGAGAGGGCCACAATCTCACTAACACTGGCCCCAGAAGCAAGGGCAAAAAGGAAGATCACTTTTTGAGTCAGGTCCTTCAACGCACATTCCTCATTATCTAGTAATGAGGCAAAATGAAGGACTTTGTCTAACGACCATGAAATAGGCTTTGGAGGAGCTGATGGTCTAAGCCTAGCACAGGCCTTTGGGATCTTATTAAACATCTCGTTAGCGAGGTCTACCTGGAAGGCATATAGAATGGGTCTTGTTAGAGCTGACTTACATGTAGAAATTGTGTTCGCCGCCAGCCCCTGTCCGTGGAGGTGAATGAAGAAGGATAGGCAGAACCCCGTAGAGATCTCGTGCGGGTTCTTATCTTTGACAAAGGCTACCCATTTCTTCCATGCAGATTCGTACTGCCTCCTAGTAGACTTACACTTGTATTCTTCCAGGAAGTCGATACTATCTTTCGAGATTCCGAACCGTTTCTTCACCGCTAGGGAGAGAAAATCATGAGCTGCAGGGTTCGGGTCTTCTGTAATGAAGCGAAGACAGTCGACTTCTGGACTTGCTGGGACAGAACTGGGTCCGGGAGTGGTAGAAACCTCAGTCGTAGTTCCAGAGCTAGAGGGAACCATACACTGTTCGGCCACTTGTGGGCCACTATTGCTGCTACTCCCTTGAAGGATCTCAGTTTGTTGAGGACCCTCAACATCAGATTGTGAGGGGGAAACAGGTAGATCCTGGACCATCTGTTCCAATCGAGGGACATCGCATCTATTGCTTCTGCCGAGGGGTCCACGTATGGGGACACATATTTCGGCAGCTTCTTGTTGTCCTTCGTCGCGAAGAGGTCTATCTGCAGTTCTGGGACTTGTCTCAAGATGAAAGAGAATGATCCTGCGTCTAGGGACCATTCTGTCTCTATCGGTGTAACCCTGGATAGAGCGTCCGCGGTCACATTCCGGACTCCTTGAAGGTGAACTGCTGACAGGTGCCACTTCTTCTTCTCCGCCAGTCGGAATATGGCTAACATTACCTGGTTGAGAGGTGGGGATCTCGATCCCCGCCGATTCAGACATTTCACAACCACCTCGCTGTCCAGTACCAACCTTACGTGGATCGAGTGACGTGGGGATACTTTCTTCAGGGTAAGAAGTACTGCCATAGCTTCTAGAAAGTTTATGTGAAAGGTCCCAAATAGCTTGGACCAGATCCCTTGCACTTTTTTCCGATGGGAGTGACCCCCCCACCCTACCTTTGAGGCGTCTGTGTGGATTGTCACTGACGGGGGGGGGGGGTGGCTGAAGAGGTAGAGACCTCTTTAGACGACTGGCTTGAGACCACGGTCTGAGAAGAGAACGTAGTCGAAGTGGGACCGGTCTCTTCAAGTCCCTTCGCTCTTTCGATGCAAAGGTTCTCCAAACTCCCGCTGCATCTTTTAACTGTGCTCTTAGCACTGGGTATGTTACTGATGCAAACTGAAGAGAGCCCAAAACCCTCTCTTGTTCGCGTCTTGATATCCTCTCGGAACCTAGAAGTCTCCTGACAGACCCCGCTATTTCCTTCCTCTTTGACATCGGGATGGAAAGACGGTGTGACACTAGATCCCAGTGAATTCCCAACCACTGGAACCTCTGAGCTGGAGAAAGACGAGACTTCTTTCTGTTGATCATGAAGCCTAGATATTCCAGGAACTGAATCACTTGTAGGGAAGCTTGCAAGCATTCTGCTCTGGATGCTGCCCACACCAACCAATCGTCCAGGTAGGCTACTACCTGGAACCCTTTTAGGCGTAACTGTTTGAGAGCTGCGCTCGCAAGCTTCGTAAAGATCCTTGGGGCTATGTTTAGTCCGAAGGGCATCGCCCTGAAAGCGTAAAGTTTTTGTTGTAGCTTGAATCCTAGGTAGGGGGAGAGACGACGACTTATTGGAACGTGCCAATATGCGTCTGACAAATCGATGGAGACGGTATATGCCCTCTTGGGCAGTAAGGCCCTTATGTGTTGTAACGTTAACATCTTGAACTTATGGTTCACTATGAACTTGTTGAGTGGTGACAAGTCCAGAATGACTCTGAGTTTCCCCGAGTCTTTCTTGGGAACACAAAACAGCCTCCCTTGGAACTTGATGGACTTTACCCTCCTGATCACCTTTTTCTCCAACAGATCTTGGATGTACTCCTCCAAAACGGGGGTGGAGTGTTGGAAAAATTGAGGGCACTGGGGCGGAGTACTGTACCAACTCCAACCCAGTCCATTTTTGAGAAGGCTGTGGGCCCAGGGATCGAAGGTCCAGCGATCCCGGAAATACTGAAGTCTCCCACCTACCGGCGACACTTCACTTTGACTGCCCTGCAGTCTTGCCTCCCTGGCCGCGACCACCTCTGAATCCTCGTCCCCTAGAGGGGCGTCTTGATGACCCTCTAGCTGCTCCTCTGGGTCTTGCACGAAACGTGGTCGACTGTCCCTCGAACACGGGATTGAATGCCGGGGAAGCTGATGACATGGCTTGGGGAACCCATTGGAAGGTGGTCGGGGTCTGGGCTACCAGTTGTGGAACCGGAGGCAAAGCTGGCTGCTGCTGCTGTTGTCTTTGCGGTTTGAAGGACTTGGCTGGGCGGGAGGAAAACCTTGACTTCTTCGCCTTTCCTTTCGGCTGAGGGCCCTCATCCGGAGAAGACTTCCTCTTAAGGGACAGGCCCCACTTCAGGAGAAGATTGCGGTTCTCAGTGGCTGCCTTGTCCACGATCTCTTTGACCACGTCCTTGGGAAAGAGATCTTTACCCCAGATGCTGGATGAAATTAGCCTCTTGGGTTCATGCCTCACTGTGGCCGAGGCGAACACAAACTCCCTACAGGCCCTCCTTGCTTTAACAAAGCAATAGAGGTCCTTGGTTACTGTGGCCAGATGGATTTTGGCCATAACCATGAACATCTCTGGCATCTTGGGGTCGCTAGCCATCGTCTCCATGTTGGTCTGGAGAGACATCGAGGCTGCCAGGCGCTCCTTTGTGTCCAATTCCCTCCGTAGAAGGAATTCCGACAACTTGGGAAGGTTTTCGCCGAACTGCTGTCCTGCAATGTCGGCGTCCAACTTCCCAACCGAGAAAGTAAGGTGCACCTCCTTCCAGTCCTTATTGTCCATTGGCAATGCCAACGATAGAGGTTTAAATTCCTCCAAAGACGGGCACGGCTTGCCAGCTTCAACCGCCTTGATGACGGCCGCAAACCCCTTTTGCATAAAGGGGAAGGCCCTAGCCGGGGAGGATACAAAGGAGGGGTGCTTCTTACTCAAAGCGGCAACCTTTGAGTTTGAGAACCCCCTCTCCTTTAAAGCAGCTGTCAAAGTGGCTTGAGCCTTGGAGTGATCCAGGATAATCACCTCCTTTGGTTTCGTCTCCTCCTTCGAAGCCGGCTCCTTCTTCAAACGGACATAGCAGTCCGGGTAGGCCCCTCTACTGGGCCAGAATTCCACCTCCTCAAGGGGAACTGAGCCCAGTTTCTCCGACATGACGATCTTCCCAATCGTCATCGGCATGTGCTCGGCATATCTCCACGGGTTGGCATCCGAGCACAGAGGAAGGTCCTTAACGTTGAGCTTCTTTGGAGGTCCACGTGATGCTGTGATCTTCTGCATCTGGAGCTCCAAAGTAGCGGCCTTCTGATTATTCTCCCTCTGCATCTGTTGGATCATACCAACGATGGAAGAGAGAGCCTGTCCAAGCTCTGCTGGAAGAGCGGACGAGGTAGAGGGGATAGGTTCAGGGACCTGAACCGGCACGTCTGATGATACGGGAACCTCTTCCTCCACGGCAATAGGATCTCGATCCTCCTCCTCGCCCTCTGCGAGGAGATCCTGCTCCGCACGATCGGACAAGTCGGACATCTTGTCGTCCAACTGGATGTCCTGCATGGCGTCAGCGACATCCTCCTCCACTGGAATCTGGATCAGAGGGATCTCCGGCCGAGGCTGGGGAACAACAGCATCAAGGGAAGCCTTGGGAAAAAGGTATGCCCTCATCTTCTCGTTAGGAAGATAAGGTCCAGTGGTGTTTTTCTGAAAACCCCTTACCCATAAGCGAAGCCTCTCCCTCGCTGCATCTCTTGACTCCGCCGACCTAGGGGATTCAAAAGCCTCTGATAGCAGGTTAGTACATACAGCACATACCTGCGGATCCCAGTAACGATGGTCATCATTGGAGGCTGCACAAGCCGCGTGCCTCCTACACGAGGCATGTCCGCAAAAGTTCTTACTGCGGACATTGCAGAAGACACTATCACACTTCGGATGCTCCTCCTGTAAAAGAAGAAAAATTTCCATGAATATCAAGTGAATTTCAATTCACATGTAACAAATGAGTATTCAACAAGAATAAGGGAAAGACACCTACTTGTGAAACCCACACAAACACCTGTGGAAGCCCACCAGCCAAGTCACATAGTTAGTCTTTACTAGAATAACCAGAGAACGTATTTCCAAAGGAAATTAGGTGTAGCTCACACCTAAGGTAAAATATTACCATTCCGGCCAGGGATAAAAGAATTATCTTTTATCCTTGTAAGGCGACACCAGGTGATTGTACCAGTAACACAAGTAAGATAGAAAAGACAGTGTTGTAACCTACTACATCATGAACTCCCTTGGTTGAATATACCACCAAGAGAGGACTGATACAGTACCTGAGGGTGGTGTGCCAGCCGGCTATTGCCGATCAGCACCCCCCCCCCCCTGTTTTTCGAAAGGTAGATCTCAAGTACACAACATCAGATCACCTTTATTGGGGAGAACTCCAGATCCCATGCCTGAACCGGCCGGCAGTGGTTGCCGGACCGCAGCCACCCGGTTTGCACTGCGTTGCCGGCCATCATTCTTAGTGGCCGGCTGACTGGGCAGTGTCGCAGGCCGGCCGGCAGCAGTAAACAAACCCTGCCGGCTGGCCCCCACACTAGGCAGCGCTCGGCTGCCGGCCCCACTTGTAGTGGCCGGCAGATGAGCAAGAGACCGGCCGGCAAAGGTATACACCCAACGCCGACCGACAGCAAGAGAACTGGAGAACACCCCTCCCCACCGACGACCGGCCTGTAGGCCGGCAGACGGCAAGGACAACACATACTAAGACAATAGAATGAGTGCCGGGTTAAGAGACTATGAGTCTCTGGGCCCGGCACCCGAAAGAGTGCCGAATGGAAGGGGAGACACTAAGTCAAGCTTCCTAACCGCTGCCTA
>NC_090726.1:173067115-173092115 GCF_036898095.1 Palaemon carinicauda
AACCTTGCACCACCTTCTCTTCTCGTACATCTCATAACCTTACTCTTACACACATTAACTCTCAACTTCCTTCTCTCACACACCCTTCCAAATTCTGTCACTAGTTGGTCAAGCTTCTCTCCTGTGTCTGCAACCAGTACAGTATCATCCGCAAACAACAACTGATTTACCTCCCATTTATGGTCATTCTCGTCTACCAGTTTTAATCCTCGTCCAAGCACTTGAGCATTCACCTCTCTCACCACTCCATTAACATACAAGTTAAACAACCACGGCGACATCACACATCCCTGTCTCAGCCCCACTATCACCGGAAACCAATCACTCACTTCAATTCCTATTCTAACACATGCTTTACTACCTTTGTAGAAACTTTTCACTGCTTGCAACAACCTTCCACTAACTCCATATAACCTCATCACATTCCACATTGCTTCCCTATCAACTCTATCACACGCTTTCTCCAGATCCATAATCGCAACATACACCTCCTTACCTTTTGCTAAATATTTCTCGCATATATGCCTAACTGTAAAAATCTGATTCATACAACCCCTACCTCTTCTAAAAACACCCTGTACTTCTAAGATTGCATTCTCTGGTTTATCCTTAATCCTATTAATCATTACTCTACCATACACTTTTCCAACTACACTCAACAAACTAATAATATTGAGCTACTATAAATGCTACATGAAATCTAGTTATTTCAGAAAGAAATGCATTTTCACAAATCAGGAGTAATTAGAAACAATGAGTTCTGGACTTGGTCATTTACCTTCTTTCAATCTTTCCTTATCATCGTCATTCACGGCTTTGAATCTTTGGCATCTTTTGCAACTCTTCATTTTCTTTGCCCATAGCAACTAACGCCATTCCCATCTGCTATTATGAATTAGCCAATTTTTAAATCTTAATCTCATTTTTATATTACTTTTTTTTATGATATGGTTCATCTTCTAAACAATTAAATCTAAGCCATAGTTTTATTTTATGATTCATCGAGTGCATATAACTGCATTATCTGTTACATCCTCTCTGATTATTGAATATATAAAATATTTTTGATGTTGCACAAAGGTGGAACATACATAGAGTATATTAGTGGACAAGATTTTCAACGCCTATTTTATTCATATACATAGCAAAGGAGAAAGAGAGAGAGAGAGAGAGAGAGAGAGAGAGAGAGAGAGAGAGAGAGAGAGAGAGAGAGAGAGAGAGAGAGAGAGAGATGCTACTCTCAAGGTACCATACACCTCCAAAAAGAAGTTAAGAGACGAAATAAGGTTCCCCTGAGCACCATTCAACCATTGCCAGAAGAGATTTCAAAGACCTAACTTTCTTATTAGCGGAAATGAATCTTTTCTAAATTCTCATTTTTCCTTTTAGGATTATTCAATCTGCAACAACTTGTGATTATCACACATTAATGATTTTCAAAACACCACATTAATTAGACGTCTGAAGAAATTAAAAATAATATTCTGAAACAAAACTAAAAATTTCTGTGAATATAAAGCCTGTAATTAGCAATTTCAAAGAATGTGTTATACTTAATAACCTTAACGGAATAAGAGTATTGTGGAATTAAATCTCTTGAATCCTCTTTTTTCAAGGTGTTGTGCTATTAATTAGAATAATATTATACAGTAGATTCTATAGTCATCTTCCTAATGACCTAAGATTAGCTACATTTAAAAAAGGATAATAATACAGGGTAAATTATAGAAATCTGTGGCATATTAATCATGTGTAAACATTGAACATCAGAATGAAAAAATGAAAACATTCATATAAAATAATGAATAGCTTATATATATATATACATACATATATATATATATATATATATATATATATATATATATATATATATATATATATATATATATATATATATATATATATATATATGGAAAAATATCAACACAACATAGTGTTCAAATAGAAATAAATTTCTACCTCATACTTGGGATCGAACGCTAGCCCCTTCTAATGAAAGGCCAGGTCGAAACCAACCATGTCACGAGAGACCATAAAAGAAATTGGAACCTGACCGCTACCAGCTGTCCGAGGATTTACCTGGCGAGACATCAGTCTCTTACCAGCGAGTTTTACCCAATTTCCCGGGCCACCACGTGACACAATTGGTAGTAATTCATTCAAATTACCCCTAATGAGTCAATATGGATAAATATCAACACAACATTTTCCCTATTAATAGCTTCTTAATTGCCCTTTTCGTATTCATTTCTCCTTAATTATAATTCCCCTATTTATACTTTTACTTATCATTTCCCTACGGCAATTAATTCCAAGAAAACAAGCCATGTACAACTCCATCAAATCTTTTAGTATAGTCAGGAAACCAGTTTTAATGGGCTAATTACTTCGGTAAGAACTTATTTAGAGGGTTTTCAAAATCTCTTTGTTAAACACAAAGACATAATTTAATTCATATAAGAAGTAATGGAAATAAAATTAAATTTTATCTATATTTTCCCCCTTTTTTTTTAGTAAATAGTAAGTCATAATACTGTATATCAGTGTCTCATATGATTATAGAATTTTGAATTAAATTTTCCATCTGATGGTGAGAGATATTCATCTGATCGCTCACAACAAAAAAAACATAGTATGGGCGTCCTTGACTAGTAATACTTTGCCATTTAATATATAAAAACAGATTAAGCTGGCTAAATATAGACTTTCAAAATATGTAATAAAATAACGCCTATTTTCTAAATCAGATCTCATACACTTATAAGCATGCACTTGAAGTATTAATATATTTGGTAACCAACATGTAGAGAATAAATAGTAATTCCTTATAATGATCCCAAAATGTGTAGTCATTCCTAATAAATAGATAATTGTAAAGTTATATAATATATATATATATATATATATATATATATATATATATATATATATATATATATATATATATATATATATATATATATATATATATATATATATATATATATATATATATATATATATGTGAGGTTAAGTGGCTTTGTTGGAACAAGTGTATTCCGCTTGTTTCTTAATATTGCTTGGTTAATGATCACCATTAACCTGTTCTTCTTTTTCTTGAGGGTCAAGTAAGTTGACGTGTGTTGGAAGATGTCCGATAGCAGTCAGTCAGTCAGTCAGTCAGAGGCAGTCAGGTATGCTTACCTATGGACTAGTTCGTAGCAGCGTCAGGTACTGGATACCTGGTTATTTGGTTTGAAGCCGTCGGACGGAGTACGATCTTCGAGTTGGAGGTCGGCACCCTTTGGCCATCATTGGCGTGTTTTCACCATCGAGAGGACATGTCGAGTATGACATCACTGGGCAGCAGCTTTAGCGTGTTTTCGTCGTAGAGAGGACGACGTGTCAAGTGTGATCTCATTGGGCAGCAGCTTTAGCCGGAATTAGTGCGTTTTCGTCGTATGGAGGACGACGTCATATGGAGGGTGGGTCCACTGGGCATCATTAGTGTATTTTCGTCAGCTGGGGAACGACACTGTGTGGAGGGTTAACCTCATTGGCAGCATGGAGCTGTATTGATGACCTTATGTATAGGTTTGTCTGTTGTTGCTGTGTCGTAAGCTGTAATCTCCTTAGGTGGAGTGGGACCTTTTGAAGGTTGACCTAATGATGCCTTGTTTTGCCTAATTCTCGGAATTGTTTTGAAGTCACGCATTTAAGCAATGTAATACTTTACTGCTCTCATGATCTTTATTATTTTCATATTGTGAATGATTTAACTTTGTATTAATGTTAATTGTTTGACTGACTTGCTGACTCATTTGTATAAAAGTGTAAATATTTAATTGTAATAAATTAATTTTAAGGTTACTTTATTTTGCTTTATTCCTCCCTCCCTTGCTGGACTCTATCTCTGCCAGTTTTTCCAGACCCGATTGCCTTATAACTTAAAGAACCTGATGAACCATTATGTTGGTTCGTAACAATATATATATAGTAATATATATATATATATATATATATATATATATATATATATATATATATATATATATATATATATACATAGTATGTATATATATAAACATAGTATGTATATATATATATATATATATATATATTAATAGAATGTATGTATGTATGTATGTATATATATACTATATATATATGAGAGAGAGAGAGAGAGAGAGAGAGAGAGAGAGAGAGAGAGAGAGAGAGAGAGAGAGAGAAGAAAATTCTCAATTGCATTGGCTTGGCTCTTCAATAGCTGTTTATCAGGAAAAACCCGACTTGGTGACGAAATCTCTTTTGCATCTTTATATATATATGTGTATATATATATACTGTATATATATATAAATAAATATAGATATATATATATATATATATATATATATATATATATATATATATATATATATATATATATATATATATATATATATATATCACATATCATCATCATCATCATCATTATTATCGTAAGAATCGGTTATCATTATACAATGCAATAGTAGTTAAGTAATACAAATAGCTAATATCAAGTCTTAGTTCTTTTCAAACGAAATATAATGCAAAGTGGTTTCATATGAATAAGAGGGTTTTGATACAATTCTGAACTGTAGAACAGATTGTTATTCGACTTAATATCAGTGATATCATGTCATACTTCTGCTGAGTACTTAAAGTTGAAAAAATAAAGTCTAAAAGTGCAAGTCTCTATACATAATAATACTAACTTTGACTCGAAAACTGAATAGAAAGCAGTTAAAAGACAAAAGCTTTTAGAATAATATCTAACTAATCATATACAATTTTCTTATTAGGGTTGTATTGGTCCGTTATTCCATTTTTATTTCCTTTACTAAACGTTGCATTAAATTAGAAAATTTGAATTTTATTTCAAAATGTAATCAAGCCCAAAGGCTGATAAAAGTTTCATGGTGAGCGTACCTGTGCACATTTGTCCAAATATAATAATCAGGCTATTATAAAATATTATTTTGACATCTTACGCGTGACAGACCCATTTTCCGATAAAGAGACCAAGGATATCTCCTCATTCATATCTACTGTACTGTATATCTGGTAGATTTTGCAGATTTATACTGAAATTTCATTTCCTAGATGATAGGGTTTTTCATTGGTTTTATTCCAGATGTTTAACGAAAGTTATAATTACACGATCAGTATGACCGGCCCTCTGTCAGACAGATAGACCTAAGATTTCTCTATATACATATCTACTGTATTGCTTTAATTTTTTTATTTTTTTTTTTCAGATTTATACTGAAATTTCATCTTGAAGATGGCAATGTGTAAAGAGCCAACTTATAGAAAGAATAACAAATAGTCCCTTTTGTTGTTCATGAATGTATAAAGATTTTCTGTTGTACTTTGTCAGAGGAAAAGCTTTGGTTAATTTTTTTTTAAATAATTCCGGTTTATCTTTGTGGAATATATCTATTGTCTTTTACCATAGCATTTTATATAAATGCAGTTTATATATGTGTAGAGGTGTATTGAAGATTGATGGATGTGGAAGCAATAGGTTCAGTCATGTTAACTGGGAGGGGGCGTGAAAGATAGAGTGGGTAGGGATGCAATAACCCAGAATTTAGTTATGAAGTATTATATGTGGACCGATGGAAAGAGGTATTCTGTTATGAGTACTAAATTTATCAATTCATCTTACTAGATTTATATAATTTTTCCATAGGTCATAATTTTATTATTGATATCAAAAAAGATTTTCCTGACGGCAAAGAAGTTCTGCAAAGATCTTGTTTTTACTACTACTACTACTACTACTACTACTACTACTACTACTACTACTACTACTACTACTACTACTACTACTACTACTACTACTACTAATAATAATAATAATAATTCTCATCCTTCGGGAATCCCTTTTTAACTATCCTGGACATGAACCACTTTGAATTTTATCTTTCAATTTCAGTCCTCTCTAGTTTTGAAAAAAAATTTTCTCCTTAAAAACAAAATAATTTACAGCATAAATCATATAGAATAAAGATAAATAATAAAAATATTCTAAGAAGATAACAATCAGAAGTTATTTCCAAAAAATATACCAGTCATCACTAATTTCAGCACGAATATATTGCGAGAATAATTAGTTTGCTTCTCTTGTTCATTGATTGTTGTTATGACCTATGGCAGCTGTTAAAGCTGCTCATCAAGTTCAATATATCCACATTAAATAAAGTGCTACTGCTAATTTATTCTTGCTTACTGAGCCTTCATCATAATGTAATTGTTCTTCAATTCACTATATACCGAGGTCTTATATTTGGCTACACTCCTTTGCTTCCATTAGTATTGATTTCAATTGTGCATAAATAATAAATTAAATGCGATATATATTACGATATAAACATGTTATGAAGACTCCGGTGGCCTTAATATTACTGTAAAAAACTCTGACTAGCTTTCATATGTTGCCGATATACTTTTACACACTATCCTCTTTGTCAGATTAGAATTGGTTAAGGAAAATGTATCTATTTATAATCCAATTAAATTGATAACTCAAAGAGACAATGCTGTGAGAAATTGCAATAGTAAGTAAACAGATTTGTGATTTCATTAGAAATAAGTTAAACATTAATTCCTGTGCATACAGTACCTTCTGTAATACTTTCTGATACAAATGTGAAGTTTTAGTACAAGTCGAAAGTCAAACACATACTATGTAATACCGTATATATCAATGGATAACCGTAATTAAAAATGTATTCAGAATAAGTGATTCAAACAGTTTATCAGCCGGTGCTTTTCTTTTATTACATAACCTTAAATACATAACTACTTTTCGGGAGGAGGTTTCTATTATGAAGACTTTAGCTAAAATATGCAAAGGATCTTCCTGTAAAGATTTATATTTAAATTTTAAACTCTTAACACCTCAAATGTGTTCCAGAGTGACTCTTGTCTGAAGTTGAAGAGTATAGACTAGAAAACAATGTATTGACATGCATCCTAAAGTAAAATGCCAAAATGCCAAAAAAAAAAAAAACAGTGGATGGCAAATTACACGTAGAGATTAAAATACTAGCTAATCCTTATATGTAGAATAACAAGTATTGGATATGTGGTGCTTTATTTAGGAAGAGAAAATAGTGCTGAATAGGAATTACGAATATTTTTTCAAGCTATTATGTATAATATTGAAATGATGAATACTAGGAAACCATTGATGTTGAAACTATTAAATTGCCTGGTGTCTCGAAACTTTTATAGATCTTCAAATGTGTAAAATGAGTAAATTTTTCTTAATGCTAAAGACACCGTATTGTATTTTTTTTTCTTTTGTGGGGTGGGGTTAGCGTCTTAGGTAATATAATGGATTTTGAGCAAAGTGAAAAATCTATTTTTGGGTGAGGTAGCCATGTTGTCTTGATGGAAGTTCCTTCGTTAGTAGCTTCCTAGGTTATATTTGACTACAGTGATATATCCCAGAGAATTTACCAAAGGTATCCAGAATTCTAACTCCTGGAGCGAATATCCCTTGAAGATTTTTATTAGGGGATATCGCATAAAATCAGAGGACGTATTCTTGACACTTCTCATAGCTATCTACACCCCTAATAGCGTTTTCGCTTCGAGGGGAAAAAGTGGCAAGAATATAGGAGAGTCGTTATTAAGGCAACGCTCTTACTGTACTGTAAATAGGCGCCACCCCGTTGCCTCGTGGCGCCATCTAGCCATTTTTTGTAGCTTTGTAGGTGTAACAAATACAGTTTATTGGGGAGGGAATCGTTATCCTTTTGCCAAAAGGAGGGCGGGTCCATCAGGACGACATGGCTACCTCACCCAAAAAAAGATTTTTCACTTCGCTCAAAATCCGTTTTTTGGGCTCAGGCCATGTCGTCTTGATGGAAGTTTACCAGAGCATTAATGTATCTGTCGATTTTTAATAGTGCCGTTCATGTCGAGATAGATTTTCCTTTGGTCCTCTGGACCTAGAGACACTTAATGTTACCATTATACATCATTCAACTGATCTTGTCAAATGTCAATGCTTCCTGCCCCCTAGAGGGAAGAGTCTGGGTAGACTTTAGGAAAAACTCGAGGATTGTGAGTTACTAGCAAACAGTTTGTATATTAGTGTCGTAATATACGTAAAGCATAGTTTGTACTTAGATGGTATTGATCTGTGTGTGTTACTGAAAACCTCCCGGGTCTGGTTGTTAATAGAGACAGACAGGTTTACATACATGTAGGAAAACTTAATTCAGTAAGATAAATAGATTAGTACAATTAGCCCTTACCTGGTTGCTTGGAACAGTAATAACCTTAGTTCCTAGTGTTTTCCTAGATATCGATAGGATCAAAAGATGCTCTGACATTTATATAAAGTTCAGAATATTTAGGGCGAAATGAGACGCAAAGATTCCTACTACTGTTTATTACAAAAATAAAAATATAGAAATCACGGTTGTAACAATCAATTACAATTACAATTTATGCTGAATGAATCTCCATAAGAGCATAATTAGTAATAACAGAAATAAATTAAACTTCACCTGAAAAAGGGAACACAAGCCACTCTATGGGAAATATGTAAAGATTTCACTATGTATTCTGTTGTTAAAAGGAACACTATGCATATAAATATGCATGGCACATGTGTTAGTCTATTATGCTTAATGTCACCTGTGTAGTTAGAACAGTTTATAGTGTCGTCACTAGACACATTAATCACATGATGTACCTTAAGAGTCTTTCGTGTCCACCCTTCACTAAAAGTCCCAAATAGTGCACTGTTCTTCGCAGAAGTCAGGCGGCAGGTTTTAGAACACTACCAGCTGCCCCCACGAAATGTTTTATTTCCTGTAACTGCTTCGCGTAGTGTTTGAAAAAGACTCTGGATGAATTCCATCCAGTATAAGCCCGAAGTCTTTCAAACGACATAGTCTGAAAGAAATTTAGAGAGGAGGGGACTTTCCCCGGATCAGGACCTGCGGGTGTACTGTCTGGATCCGCTCTGCGAATAGAATAGGTGATTTTTGCCCATATGTGTTTCAAGGATAACATTGAACCTGATGTTTCTCCCCTGAAAAGCTGACCTCCCTTAAAGTCTGAAGTTCGACGAAGATAGACCTTTAGGCATTCCACTGGGCAGAGGGATGCTTCTTCCTTCAGAGGGCAGATTCTCCAGGGACCCCATCTCTTAGTTGGCAGCTCGTTCTTGGAGAGAAACGTTGGGTCCGGAAAGAGTTCCAGTTCTCTGCAGTCTGTGAACTGAATGTGGCCATCATCCCTTTAGAGAGTGCCACTATTTCACTGACTCTGGCTCCCGAGGCTAGTGCAAAAAAGATTATAACTTTTTGAATCAAGTCCTTTAGCGAAATCTTCATTGCTCAGAGTTGATGCTAAGTGAAGAACCTTGTCCAGAGACCATGAAATGGGCTTTGGAGGGGCTGCGAGCCGAAGCTTAGCGCAGGCTTTGGGAATCTTGTTGAAGATTTTATTAGAGAAGTCTACCTGGAAGGCGTAAAGCACTGGTCTGGTTAGGGTGGATTTGCACGTAGTGATCGTATTGGCTGCTAGACCTTGTTCATGGAGATGGATGAAGAAGGACAGACAAAAATCCGTAGAAATCTCCTTAGGTTTCTTTGCCTTGACAAAGGCGACCCATTTTTTCCAGGAAGATTCATATTATCTTCTTGTTGACTTTGACTTGTATTCTTCTAAGAAGTCAATGCTGTCCTTTGAAATCCCGAACCTTTTCTTGACTGCTAAGGTGTGAAAATCATGAGATGAAGGTTCTGGGACTTTTGTGATGAAGCTGAGACAGTCAATTTCTGCACTTGCTGAGTCAGAACTGGATCCGGCAACAGGATCAGCTTCATGCGTAGTTTCGTTACTAGGGGGAACCAAACACTGTTGGGCCATTTGTAGGCCCCTATCGCTGCAGTCCCGCGAAAGGATCTCAGCTTGTCGAGGACTTTCAGCAGAAGGTTGGTTGGATTGAACAGGTATATCTTGGTCCATCTGTTCCAGTCTATAGACATCGCATCCGTTGCATCCGCTAGGGGATCCTCGAACGGGGCTACATACCGGGGTAGCTTCTTGTTGTTGCTCGTTGCGAAGAGGCCTATCTGCAGTCCTGGGACTTTGTGTAAGATGAAGGAGAATGATCTTGCGTCTAGGGACCATTCCGACTCCACTGGGTTGAACCTGGAAAGAGCATCCGCCGTCACATTGCGGTTTCCTTGAAGGTGGACTGCTGACAAGTGCAATCTCTTCTTCTTCGCTAGTCGGAGGATGGCCAGTATTACTTGATTCAGATGAGGCGATCTCGAGCCCTGTCAATTTAGGCATTTCATTAAAACCTCGATGTCTAGGACCAGGCGAATGTGGATTGAGCAGCGAAGTTTCAGTTTCTTCAGTGAGAGAAAAACTGCCATGGCTTCCAGAAAGTTGATGTGGAAGGTTTTGAAGAGGGGAGACCAGGTTCCTTTGACTTTCCGATGATGAGACTGGCCTCCCCACCCTTCCCTTGAGGCATCCGTGTGAACGGTGGCTGACGGTGGAGGTGGTTGCAAGGGTACCTTCTTCTTTAGGTTCTTGACCTCCGTCCATGGCTTGAGTAGGGATCGCAAACGATTTGGTACAGGTTTCTTTAGATCTCTTCCAGCGTTTGATGCATATTTTCTCCAAACTCCTGATGCATCTTTTAATTGTGCTCTCAACACTGGATCTGCCACTGAGACAAACTGGAGGGACCCCAACACGCTCTCCTGTTGCCTTCTTGATATCCGGGCGGATTAAAGGAGTCTCTTGACAGATCCCTCTATCTCTTTCCTCTTCTTTGATGGAATGGAAAGGCAGTGTGACAGAAAGTCCCAGTGGACACTCAGCCTCTGGAACGTCTGAGCTGGAGAAAGACGAGGCTTTTCCATGTTGATCATGAATCCTAGGTGTTCCAGGAACTGGGTCACTTCCTTGAAGGCTTGCGTACACTCCTCCTTGGATGCTGCCCACACCAGCCAGTCGTCCAGGTAGGCTGCTACCTGGATTCCCTTTAGGCGTAATTGATGAATGACTGCATTCGCAAGCTTGGTTAATACCATTGGGGCTATGTTTAGGTCAAAGGGAATGGCTCTGAAGATGTATTGTCTTTTCTGTAGTTTGGACCCTAGGTAGGGGGAAACTTGACGGTTGATTGGTACGTGCCAGTACGCATCCGTCAAGTCTATGGAGACTGTATATGCCTGTTAGGGCAAAAGGGTCGTTATGTGTTGAAGCGTCAGCATTCTGAACTTGTAGTTCCCTATGAACTTGTTGAGTGGTGATAGGTCCAGAATGACTGAGCTTTTCCGAGTCCTTCTTTGGAACACAAAATAGCCTTCCTTGGAATATGATGGACTTAACCCTTCTTATAACTCTCTTGTTTAAAAGTTCCTGAACATAGTCTTCCTATATAGGGGTTGAGTGTTGGAAGAATTGAGGGAAGTTAGGTGGAGTTGTGTTCCAACTCCACCCCAGTCCATTCTTGACTAGGCTGTGGGCCCAGGGATCGAAGGTCCAGTGATCCCGGAAGAAGAGAATTCTCCCTCCTACAGGTAGCATCTCACTTTGTGTGCTGGTTGGAGGATTTACCTCCTTGGCTACGTCCACGTCCACCTCTGTTGCCCCTGCCTCTGGAGGGGTGCTTAGAGGATCCTCGAAAGGAACCTCGAGACTTCGGCCTAAAGGTCGTTGACTGCCTTTCAAAAGCTGGGGGGGAGCCGGGCGACTGTGTCGCCACCGTCTGGGGGACCAGATGGAAGGTGGTGGTTGGCTGTGCTACCGTCTGTTGCACTGTGGCTATGGGAAGCTGTTGTTGTTGTCTGGGACGAGAGGGCACTCTTGGTCGTTTCGTCTTCCTTATCGGCTGGGGACCCTCGTCAGCGGAAGACTTCCTCATGGAGGACAAGCCCCATTTGAAGAGGAGATTCCTATTCTCCGTTGCGGCTTTGTCCATGACCTCTTTAACCACCTCGCTTGAGAAGAGGTCTTTTCCCCAGATGTTGGAAGCTATCAGCTTCCTTGGTTCGTGCCTCACCGCAGCCAAGGCGAACACGAACTCCCTGCAAGCCCTTCGGGCTTTAATAAAGTTAAACAGGTCTTTGGTGACCGTTGCCAGATGAGCCTTGGCGAAGACCATGTACATGTCAGGGTTTCCGATATGCTTGCCATTGTCTCTAGCCCCGTCTGCAGAGACATAGAAGCGGCAAGACGTTCTTTTGTCTCCTACTCTCTGCGCAGGAGAAAGTCTGACAACTTGGGAAAGTCTTCGCCGAACTGTCGTCCAGCAATGTCTGCCTCCAGCTTCCCAACTGTGAAAGTGTTGTGAACATCTTTCCAGACTGCATCATCCGATGGAAAGGCGAGGGAAAAAGGTATACACTCTTCTAGTGTAAGATTTGGTTTCCCGTCCTCAACCGCCTTTAAGGCGGCCTTAAACTCTTTGTCCATAAAGGGAAAGGCACGAGAGGGATCAGCAATAAAGGAAGGGTGCTTTTTGCTGAGAGCCGGCACCTTGGAGCTTGGAAAGGCCCTCTCTTTCAAGGTGTTGATAAATAAGGCCTGGGCCTTGGGGAGGTCAAGAACGATGACCTCTTTCGGCTCTTTCTTCTCTTTGGACGAAGGTTCCGTCCTCTGACGGACATAGCAATCCGGATAGTCCCCTTTGCTGGGCCAGAACTCTATGTCATCCACTGGGACAGTGCCCTGTTTCTCAGAGAGGAAGATCTTCCCCCCTGACATCGGCATATGCTCCGCATACCTCCAAGGATTGACATCAGAGAAAGCAGGAAGATCCATGATGTTTAGCTTCTTCGGGGTTAAACGCGTCACCACAAACTGGTCCATCTCCGTCCGAAGAGAAGCCTCCTTCTCCAACGATTTCTTTTGCATGTCCTGGAACATGGAAAGAAGAGAGTGCAACATACTCGTGATCAAATCTAACTGGGGGGCAGAAGAAGAGGTCGAAGGCACCGGCCCGGCCACCGTAGCAGAAGAAACCAAAATCGTTTCGCCTTTCTCGGTCTCGCCTTCAGGGGTACGTCATCCTCCTGTTCTAGTTCTTCCACCAGGAGATTATGCTCAGTCTCCTCTGAGACAACCGACATGTTGTCCTCAAGCTGGATGCCCTTCAAGGCGTCTGAAACAACAGATTCTATCGGAATCTGGTTGAGGGGAATCTCGGGTTAAGCCTGGGGAACGATTGCATCCGAAGATGCCCTAGGGAACAGATAGTCACTCATCCTTTTGTTAGGAAGGTATTGGCCAGAGGTGTTCTTCTGAAAGCCCCTGACCCATTCTCGCAGCGTCTCTCTTGCTGCATCCCTTGACTCTGTGGACTTTTGATTATCAAAAGCCTCCTTAACAAGTTTGTCACAAACGGTACATACCTGTGGGTCGCAGTATTTAAGAGATCCCCTCGTGACTGCGCAGCGAGCGTGGGCCCTGCACATGTCATGGCCGCAGAAGTTCCTACTGCGGACCCTGCAGAAGTTGTCCCCGCACTCTGGATGCTCCTCCTGTAAAGAAAGAAAAGCATAGTATTCAGTGAAATTCTCAGATTTCATCATACATATTTTTCAAAAATATTTAGCTTAGGATAGGGTAAGCTAGAAAAAGGAAAAGACACCTACTTGTGTTTCCTGTCCAGCCCATTGCTGTGACCTCCTTCAATATTAAAAACTAAATTCTTAATGAATTTGGGAAGATAATATCCTTGGATATAAAGTGTCTTCTTAACTCTATCTTCTAGATTCAATATTGGGGAATTAGTAATGGTTGTTAACCATTAAAAAGGCAGAGAGAATTGCTCTCTTAAATGTGATGGTCTCACAATAGGCTGCCCCTGAGCACCTTGTAGGTTGGAAAAAATTAGTATGGGCTACAGCCCTGACTGCCGGCGGCGTGCCACCAGTACTGCCGTGCCGGCTGGCATTTGCCGGCATGTTCTGGACTATAGAAGGCAAGCACTGCCTACAGGGTGATGGCCGGCAGGTTGCCGGCAGTTGCTCTGCTGGTGGCATGCCGCCAGTAATGCCGTGTCTGCGGGCATTCCCCGGCAGGCTCCAGGCTTGTGGAAGGCAAGAACTGCCTTCAGGATGATGGGCAGCAGGTCGCTGGCAGTTGCTCTGTCTCCGGCAGCCAAAGGGACCTTCTATCAAGTAGGATCCGGCGGCAGCCGGCGGTTAACTGGCTAGACTTTGGGTGGCCGGCTGCCAGCTGACAACACAGTTGCCGGCGGCCAGCCAGAGTATGCCTATTGCCTTTGGTCGTCGATCAGCGGCGCCCAAGGTAAGTGGCAGCAGAGCTAACTGCCGGCAGCTGTAAGCTGCCGGCAGTCGGCCCAAAATGGGGAAATGCAAAGCAAAAGAAGGATGGAGGAAGGCAAAGGCTCAGCTTTGCAGGCCTACATCCGGAATGAGGGTTCAAATGGAAGGGGGAATTAAATTTGGGCTTTCATCCGACCATATCCCATCCATATTGGTAGCATGGATATGGAAGGCAGTCCAAGGGAGGGCTGAAGAACGCTCAAGGAAAGATGGGGGCTCCTGCCGGCCGCCGGCTCAGCCGGCGGCAGGCAGGAGACTCCAGGCCAATTCTTCAGACTACCCATAGGGTCGAATGTAGAATGACGGCAAGGGTATGTGATGGCTAGGGCAACACAAAAAGGACAGCAGGGGAGGGGCAAGAGTCCTATAGGTAAGGTAATACCCGAAGGTACTACCTACCTGGGTGATTCTGATCCTATAGTAGACAACCTCCTAGTTGGGGAATTCAATTCCCCAGGTTGTGTTAGTCTAGGTGAGAAGGCGACTCCTAGGACGCAATCTCAAAGGGAACGGAATCTCGTACCAGAGATCTTAGGAAGGGGAAGAATTCAATTCTTCTGCTTAAGATCTACCAGTACAGGACTGTCTGCTAGGCCAAGGGGGGAGGAATTGTCATAAAAGACCTCCGGGGTATGGCCTAGGGAGGTCTAGCCTCCTGTAAAGGCATCCTAACCCGACCTGGGAAATCATTTCACCAAGACGGACGGATGCCAAACACAGACATTCTACTCTGATGTCCCGTTCTAAGCTCGAAACCGACTCAGTGGATAAGGGAAAGAAACGGAACGCCCCCGTAAAGATTTGCCAGAGCTCAGTTCAGGGCAAAGCTAACTGAGGGTAGCCTAGGCCAGTCAGAGGGAAGAGTAATTGCTCTTAATTCCCACCAGGAGATTGGTATTGGCTTGAAAGGTATAGGAGGTGTCAGTCTCCCCTTAAAAGAAAATACAAGAGCAATTGGGGACATGTATGAAAGTATAGTAAAGCCCCTAGGCTAGTAGCCTAGGTGCAGTGAGAATCGTTCACCGTAACTCTCTCGTATACTATCTTGGAAGAGGAAAATTTTATGCAGTAAATTCTTAAATGTATAAGATATTGCCTGAGCTTCAGTGAAACTTTACCAGGAAGGTTATATTATGCGTGAAGTGTGAAAGTGCCTAGGCTAGAAAGCCTAGCACTTGTGAAGCTCGAAATACTTAGCCAAATTCATGACAAGGACATAATATAAAAGCCCTAGCTAAATTGCCAAATAGCTAAAGTTAAAAAGCAAGCGGTGCCGAGAAAGTCGTTCTGGCTAACTAAATGTACAGAAAGAACGACCGTGTCCATGACGCCATCCGGCTGACAACAGCTCTTGTTACGTTAATTATGATCTCAATCGAAGAGAAAAACTGGCAAGAGCTTACATTTACACAATTCAAAGATATTACTTAACTTTCCAGAAGCAGATGAAGCTGGTGAAGACATCATAGCAACGAAATAAATCCAAAATAGCGAGAGATAACACGGTATAAACACCAGTCAGCAAAGCTACAAGAGAAAGAATGGCTAGATGGCACCACGAGGCGGCAGGGTGGCGCCTATTTACAGTACAGTAAGAGCGTTGCCTTAATAACGGCTCTCCTATATTCTTGCCACTTTTTCCCCTCGAAGCGAAAACGCTATTAGGGATGTAGATAGCTATGAGACGTGTCAAGAATACGTCCTCTGATTTTATGCGATATCCCCTATTAAAAATCTTCAAGGGATATTCGCTCCAGGAGTTAGAATTCTGGATACTTTTGGTAAATTCTCTGGGATATATCACTCTAGTCAAATATAACTTAGGAAGCTACTAACGAAGGAACTTCCATCAGGACGACATGGTCTGAGCCCAAAAATAATATTTTCTGCATGTTTATCAAAAGTACAGAAATGCCAACAAACCTACAACCATTTTTATCCTGGTTATTTTGGAAATGAGAATTGATATTTAAGAAAAAAAACCGATAAAGACGAGTATTGTATAGCTTGTATTAAAGTGACCAAAAATTTAAATGGGATTGCCTGCTTAAAACCTAATACTCTATAGTGATATGTGTAGAAATAAAAGTGTAAGTTGATTTAATCTATTATTTTTTTTTATTTTATTCCTGGCACCTTCAAAAATATTTATTACACCACAGTGTGTTTATTTACTCTCAATGTAGGAATTTAAAGGAATCTACCCATCTGACTAGGAATTTATCTCTAAATAATTTACGAAAGTAAGAAATAGGATTTACTACCTATATTTATTTTCATTTATTTTATTTTTTTTTTTTTGGCTCAGGTTTCTCGAAGAAACATAACATATTGAGGGAAGGAAGTAAAAGCAGTGTTCTGGAGAGGGTAATTTTTCTGTGACCAAGGAATTGACAGTTAATCGTAGCAATAAATGATCCATTTTTTTTTTTTTTTTGCTCAGGTTTCTCGAAGAAAACTTATCGAGGGAAAGAAGTAAAGGCAGTGTTCTGGAGAGGGTAATTTTTCTGTGACCAAGGAATTGACAGTTAATCGTAGCCATAAATGATAAATTTTCTTTTTTTTTTTGCTCAGGTTTCTCGCAGAAAACTTATCGAGGGAAAGAAGTAAAGGCAGTGTGCTGGAGAGGGTAATTTTTCTGTGACCAAGTAATTGACAGTTAGTCGTTGTTGTAAATGATCCCCCCTTTTTTTTTTCTTTTTTTTTTTCTTTTTTTGATCAAGTATCTCGAAAACTTATTGAGGAAAGGAAGTAAAAGCAGTGTGCTTGAGAGGGTAGTTTTTCTGTGACCAAGGAATTGACAGTTACTCGTTGTTATAAACGATCCTTTTATTTATTTATTTATTTTTTTTTTTTTTTTTGGCTCAGGTTTCTCGAAGAAAACTTATTGGGGGAAGGAAGTAAAAACAGTGTGCTGGAGAGGGTAATTTTTCTGTAACCAAGGAATCAACAGTTACTCGTTGTTATAAATGATATTTTTTTTTTATGCTCAGATTTCTCGGAAAAAAAAAAAACTTATTGCGGAAAGGAAGTAAAAGCAGTGTGCTGGAGAGGGTAATTTTTCTGTGACCAAGGAATTGACAGTTACTCGTTGTTATAAATGATCCTTTTTTTTTCTTTTTTTTTTTTTTTGCTCAGGTTTCTCGAAGAAAACTTATTGGGGGTAGGAAGTAAAATCAGTGTGTTGGAGAGGGTAATTTTTCTGTAACCAAGGGAAGGACAGTTACTCGTTGTTATAAATGAATTTTTTTTTTTTTTTTTTTTGCTCAGGTTTCTCGAAGAAAACTTATTGGGGGAAGGAAGTAAAATCAGTGTGCTGGAGAGGGTAATTTTTCTGTGACCAAGGAATTGACAGTTACCCGTTGTTATGAATGACTGTGAAAGAAGCACTTTTCTGGCATAGAAGAGTTAAAGTTCTAGCGTTTTCTTCAGTTATATTATTTATTTTCTTTTAATGGACATATTAGTGTATCCATGTGATGAGCCCAACAATGTGAATTTCTATAGTAAAAGGCACTGATTTGATTCTAATTCTTTGGATCTGCATTTGCTTTCCTATGAAAAAAAAATTCTCGATGTTCCTTTCAGTAATAGTCAGAGCAATAACACAATTAATTGAGAATAAACCAAGAATTTCTCTAAACCTTATTATGTAGGCATTGCGAAAATTGGAATCCTTATCATCAGCTGGTTTTTATTTAATCAAAAATTTTGCATTTACCTTTTCACATCAATTTCAAGAATATGTGCAAAATATAGAATATGAAATTTAGAGTATATGAGTTATGCAATGGGTAAAAATAATGAACATTATTAAGGTGTATTTATACCTACACATATACGAGTAGAGTAGATTCTGGAAAAAAAATATTTTTCACTTGATAAAAACGGTTTCTAGCCCTTCCTAAAAGAAAATATAACATGAATCACCTAGACTAGGAAATATTTCATTTTATGACTTGAAAAATAAGAATAAAATATTATTGTTTTCTTAAAATCAATATAAAATTCACAGAAAAAAAAGATAATGCCACAGGAATACAAAACATGCAGTTCACTGTAAAAAGGCTCCTCCAAGTTATGTCCTTATTAAGACCAAATAGATGAATAAACACTGAGTCTTGTAAAATGCAGAGGAGTAAAAATGCTTCCATAAGACTTAGTTCATAACGATAACATGAACACAAGGTCAGATCATCCGAGACGATTATGAAATACCTCTACAAAGGGTCTAATAGTTGTTGTAAAATGGTAACACCAACAAAAGCCCGACTTGTAATCAACTCCTTCTGTATTATGTTTATTTTTTTCACATTTTGACTTTATTGTCTTTACAATTATTCAAATAGTGTTCTTTCAACACACAACAAATGTGTGTCAATGGTGGGACTAGAATGTGATGGGTTTAAGCAAATTAAAAAAAAATACATATAAACTGATCTTTGATGATTGATTTGCTGAGGGTAATTCATCCTGACATGAAAAGTATTTATTCTGAAAACGTTCAATGAGCAGATGTAGAGCATTAGGGCAAATTGCCTGATACTAAATAACAAATTCCACTGCTGTGAAAGCCAGTAGCACTTTGGTACAGAGTAAGTTACTTTTTTCTATACTTATCCACCACGAATGGGAAGTCAAAAATCGATAAAAATTCTTAAGTGATTGGAATTCATGACTATTGTGAATTTATCAGTTTATAAGTACAATATAAACAATTTCGAATACTAACAGGATGGCCATTGTCATGAATGAAAAAAACTATTCTGAACATTACGCACTGTTATGAATTCAAATATTTTTTTCTTTTTTTTCACATAATTTCCAGGTGTTAATAATGTTTCAATCTTTTGACTTACTTTCTTTTCTAAAAAAAATACTCTCTATTGTGTTACTTCACTGTCATTGTTTGTCAAATTTATTTATAGTAAGCGAATAAAAAAGAATAAGCTTTAATACCTATTCAACATCTTATTTTCAATGTTTCATACATATTAATCATATTTAAACTCATCCATAATTGAATATATTAAAGATTACTTGTTGTAAGTAAACGGATAATATGGTAAATAGTTTAAAGTTTTGTAAATCGGGTATATTATGTTTTATTCAATTGTCAAGCTCTGAATCCTATACCTAATCAAATAACGTAAAAACGTTTATAAAGAAAAAAAATATAGAAATATTAAATGAAATCCCAAAATTATGAAAAGTATTTGTTCAAATTTTAGATATTCTTGGCAAAAAAAAAACTAAATGCATTGATGAAGATATCCGTCTGTGCCAAAATGGAAAGTTTTTATAAAAAAGGATATATTGTAATTATCCCTCTCAATAATACCAACATTTTAATGATACTTTCGATAAATTTTAGCTTAAAATGTCAATTATGGGTGAGTATTGGTTCATTTTTTTATGGACTATACTCTAGTGACTCAAAAAAAATTTTGGCTGCTCTTTGTTTTCTTCATTGTCCTTTTTCTTATTCTGATCCTTCACATTTTGAATCTATAAACAAGTCACCTTCTCATCTGCATACTCATGACCTCCTCGACTCGAAAGAATGAGCTCGCATTTATGGTCCCCATAAAGCTTCCCCGAGGTTATTTAGAAGAGAAAGGAGTATCCTCTCTCTCTCTCTCTCTCTCTCTCTCTCTCTCTCTCTCTCTCTCTCTCTCTCTCTCTCTCTCTCTCTCTCTCTCTCTCTCTCTCTCTCAAACCTCGAATCAAGACAACAAATCAAGTCTGAATGGAAGACCAAGACATGGCCTGGAACCGTCCTCTTTCCTGGTGAATATAAATGAGTATCCGAAAGGGTTATGACTTTAGCCCCTCTGAATAAAAAATCACAAATACGTCTACAAAGAAAAAGATATTCCTGTGTCAGTTGTGCACAAACTTCCTAATATTTATAATTAACGTTCCTTTCTTCACTAACAAGGAGTTTTAATATTTTCAATTAGGTGATAATAGATTTTTGGTGAGGAAACATCTCATATCTTTTATAATAAAAATTTTAGTAGTTATTCTTCAAACTCGAAGAAAAGGTTAGATCATCAAATGATAAATTTGAAAATAAGATGTTTTATCAAAGTATTTTTTTTAAACAAATGTTAGTTTACTGGTAAAAAAAAAATAATTTTAACAGAATCGTAATTAAAACCTCATAACCCTATGGAGGTACCATTAGCACCATATTTTAAATTGTAAATCCCTTACCATAAGCAGGACTTAAGAAGCTTGAGAAACAAGGTACACAGTCCTAATATACAGAGTCATTCTCCTAGCCTTAGGAATCAAATTCCATTTCAATATTACTGGTTTCTTAAAACTTAGAATATGAAGCTTATATGAGCTTTCCATTGTCCTTCGGATAAGTTCATTGTATTTGTTTGTTTTATAAGGGCCAACTCCAGAATATATCTTCTGTACAAACAGGCACTTTTAAAAAGAAAAGATGACTCACTCAAGTTAGTCAGATGCCGTAATTTTCTAAGATGAAAGAAAATCCCTAAATTTTGGAAGCCATTTCTAACACATCTTTGTGTACAGTTGATAACTGAGATAGAGAATGGCCATTTTGTTTCAGGTAAACTTTTTCACAGTCAATCTAAGAAGTGTTGTACAAGCAAGGCCAGTTTTGACATAAACGTATCAGTCCTTATGCAATTGTGGGGTCGTGAACTTTTTCTCAAGGAAGAAAAACAGAATGGATGGGTGTGTAGAGACAGTTCTATTGTAGAACACTCACATTTTCTTTCAGCATGGTTAGTCAAATAATCAGTATTAATGTTGAATAAACAGTTTTCATGATAAATGAAGTCTGTATTGAAAACAATAACCAAACTCTACCTTAAAGAGAATTTGTTTTCAGCAGTATTTAAAACAAAAATAATGATTTTGAATGAAAGGATACATTTTTTTTTAATAGTTCCATTTCTCATTTTAAATTGATTATTTAATTCAACATGTGCTTTTATCTCACCCTGGGTTAGATCCAGTCATCCCCAGGCGTACTTCCTTTCTGTATAACTCAGTTGATAGATTTCCCAGGACATAGGTACCCTCCTGGAGAGCTTTCTCATTTGTCCTTGTATATGGCCACTCGACCATGAAATGGGAGACCTGTTAGCAATGCTCAACTAATTAATCGTGAATGAAATTCCATCAAAATGGAGAGAGAGAGAGAGAGAGAGAGAGAGAGAGAGAGAGAGAGAGAGAGAGAGAGAGAGAGAGAGAGAGAGAGAGAGAGAGAAAGAGAATTTTCGGATCATGGTTTCATTACATGTGATATATTATTTTGTTCTACATATTTGTCATATGATATTATTAGTATGTGTGTTTTGAGTGCAAAATTAGTAATAAATGGAAATATACTGAGTTTCTCCCTACTGTAGATATGTATATACTATCGCCCGTTATGATTTGTATTCCTTTTTTTATCAGGAGGGAAATCAAGATTGAAGCCCTGGATTGTCTGTCAGTTTCTGAACCTTTTTTTCATAGTTGGTTGTTAAGATAGAGGTAAAGCATTTAAACCAAAACAATGGGCTGGAATAAATGTCTACAGGATACTAACTTTATAATTTACTGGTTTAAGAATTAAAGTATTTCAACCTTGTTTAATCCCGATACTCCTCTGTGGCACTTTATCATAATTTTAATCAGTGTAGAAAGTGTTTTTATTCTGATAATAGTCGTAAAGCGATGTATGCATGTATATATATATATATATATATATATATATATATATATATATATATATATATATATATATATATATATATATATATATATATATATATATATATATGTATGTATGTATGCAATCTGTATTTATGTATACACCTATGTCGATATTATGTTAGAATATATAATTTTTTGATAATATGTCCTTTCAAAAAGAATCAAAGCATTTTGGTAAACCTTAGCTGAAATAGCATTTAATGAATGGCATGTGTTTGAATTTCTATTTGTGTTCAAGCGAAGGTTAACCTGTATATGTCTGTGATATCAAACAGACAAAAACTGGACCTCAGCAAATCTTGTGCTTAGATTCATGTGCAAAATTATCTAGAAAATCCACTGGACCTTCTTAATTAAAAGTTATACTTACCCTCTTCAAATTACTTTACCGCAAATTTCCTTGATTAATTATACACTTTTTCAGTGCTTACAATATGTCGACAATAAATAATGGATACACTAATGTTGCTAATGCAACGTGTAAATAGTATATGTGTGGCGTTGCTCGCTTGATGGTGAAGTTGATATGACTAAGTAGATGGTTGCATTGGACATTAGGTTTGCTTCAACGACATGATGTTGTTGAAAATTGGCCAATTTAAAACTTGATTTACCAATTAATTTTCTTAATTCCTCTTCTCTTCAACTGCGTTATTTCTTTGAAAATATGGATGTAATTTATCCTGAACAATAGAAAGTTATTTATATTTGATACCATTTTATATCTCCTTATTACCCCTTATACTCTGGTCACTATTTCCTAGAAAGATGGGTATTTTTCTTTTTGCGCAATAGAAAGCTATTTACATTTTCTATATAGTGACCTCCTTATATGTAAACTAAAGATAGTTCTCAATGTAAATGTTATTCATTATTATTTCAATGTCGATTATCATATACTTGAAGTTGACCTATAAACAAGACAGTTAGGTATATTATGATTCCGGTGTTTGGTAACGACACATTTATTAAGAAATTAGATATATAGCTGATTTTTTTTTCTTTTATAAACCTTACACCATTTAACAAATTTCATATTTTATTTCCCACTTTTGTTTGAGCCGCATAACCCATTAATTATGTTTGAAAAAATCAAGTGAAACCTTTTGAATCTGACTTTCAACATTTTCTCGTCAGCCTTTTTTTTATATTTATGTTTAATGGAAACATTTGTATTTTGATGCAAATTTTCAATATAACCTTAACCATTGCTTTTTTCTATCACACTTATTACAGAAATAGACCTATTATTTTATCATTTATTGTATGCTGTGTTTAAATTTGACATCCATTAGTACTTTACACGGCCAAGTGCATATTTCTTTTTACTAAATTATGATATTTAATAGTTATTTTGAATTCATATGTGCTAACTTTCCTTGTGTGCTAGCAGTGTATATTAAGGAATATTGTGTATTTTTTTATTCTTTTTTTGCTTCCATATTTCCTGACCCCTTAAAAAACACTTGGAAATAGTTTTAACCAACCATCTGCCATGCATTTCTTTTTATTATTTTCTGAAATTAAAGACTTGATTAGCATTAGGTGTTTTATAAAAAAATATCTAAAGCGTTATGAATTTGATCACAATTGAAATATATTATTTTGTAAGTAATAACTAAATCAGTATAACCCTTCTTCTTAAGTGGTTTTATCTATAGCTCAATCAGTAAATTTGCTGATGAAGTTACTGTATTCCATCCAGTTAACATCAATCATTATATATTTTTTTTTTTTTTTTTTTTTTTTTTTTTTTTTTTTTTTTTTTTTTTTTTTAGGTTAGGATGTGCTCTCAAAGCACTACCTCGTTACCGAAGGTAAAACTCTAAAATAAATGCAGCTATGAAACAATTGATGATCTACAGAAATCAATAAAAGAGGACATATTACATATATAATTGAATCAATGAAGGCAGGTATAAGACACTGTTGTGGAAAACCTTCACACTATTCGTCGCTTCAAAACCTTATGTTTAGGTTATTGAAAATCACTTAAATTTCTTATACCTCTCCTTACTGAATAGAAACTTCCATACTTCTAGATTATACATCTAAATTCATCGGTGCTTTCTCAGATATACAATACATTCCTCCTCTTACATGTGTCATTTTGCCAAAATTCAGTATTACCATTTACTGACTTGGCAATGGAACTTTAAATTACTAAGGCCAATCTTTTGACTTTTACAAATCCTTGAACTGCCATAACTTACTTTAAACATATTTCATGTTCTACGGCTTTCCTAATCCAGGATATCGGATGGGAAAAACTGTATCTTATTTTATTGAACATTTTTCACCTTCCATTTTAATCGAATCTATCCAATCCATATCCATTACCATGTTATGGGTTAAATGAACTTTTATTTACTTGGTCCATTATTCCTTTATTTGGCATCTATGACTTCTAAGAGTTATATTTTTATTTCTGCAAACTTTCTTTTGGAAGTTCAGTACATGCTATGTTACTATGATAATGTTTTTAAGTGATACATATGAATTTACAGCAGAATTAAAGATAATAAAGAATGATTGAGGAGCGCAATAGTATTTTGAAAGTAAATACAAAATCAGCACTTTTGATGAACAGAAATTATCAAAAGTATGAGTTTAAAGAAAAATGGATTATCTATATAACACCAAAGAAGGGGAAATTATCTGAATGGACACTAATGAAATAGGAGAAAACCCTGTTTTTTTAAACAATGATAATTGAGGATTAACATTGATAAAAGAGGTGAAAAGATGAACGATAAACTAAAATCTATAAATCGATGATTACAAGAACAATAAAACATATATTCGTTAAGAAATGAAAAAAAAACACTAATAATACGTTTATCAATAGAATTCCGAACTAATGAAGAGGAGAAAAAAAATTCGTTCCGTTGAATGATGATATT
>NC_090726.1:173099615-173107115 GCF_036898095.1 Palaemon carinicauda
ATTCACGATCATCCTTGCTATCATCTTGACACTTTTTCTTCTCTTTTTTTTCACATCTCTTTTACCTTTCTTCTAATTCTTCCTATCACATTTCTGTTCATCCTTACTATGCTTAATTCCCTTACCTTCACTCTCACTATCACTATTACTATTATTATCACTATCACTTCCTTTCCCATTATCACCTACCTTAACCTTCTCTTCCACTATCAATCCATTACCCGAAGCAGAGGACACTCCTCCGACTGCACCTTCACCCATGATCATTTTCATCATTCACATTACCTGCCCCATCATAGCTTCCATTCGTTTCTCTTTCTCACGCATACTTATCTCAACACCTTCTTCCACTCTCTTTACAGTTCCCTTTAGCGCTTTCAGTTCCTTTCGCATCTCCTCATTCACACAACTCAACCTCACATTCTCACGCAACAATTTCTCTTTCTCTATAGACAACTTCTCCTCACGCTCCTTAATCAACCACAATTCCTCATTCAAAACCCTTAACGGTTTTTCCATTTTTTTCAGTCTTAATTCTAAATTCCTATCCTATCAGTCCTCCATCCACGAGTCCAGCTTCCTATCCCACCTTGGCAGTCACTGTTCGGTCACCAGAATAATGTAGCAGGATGTTGCAAAAACAAACCCCACACCTTTGATCACACTAACTGACAAACGTCTCCTCTGCACAAACTTTCCCCTTCCTTTATCATAAACTGGACTCTTAGACAAAAAGGACATAAAAACCAACCATAACCTTAACACTATATTCTTAAAACTAAACACAATCAAAATTATTACTATACTTAAAACTAAAGAAATCATACAGACAACAAGAAAAAAATTAACATACAAAATAAATAAAAATACCACATTCACATAAATCCAGAATAAAAACTTAAACTAGGATGCACCACAACCAAATATATATATATATATATATATATATATATATATATATATATATATATATATATATATATATATATATATATATACATATATATATATATGTATACATATATATATATATATATATATATATATATATATATATATATATATATATATATATATATATATATATATATATATATATATAATATATATATATATATATATATATATATATATATATATATATATATATATATATATATATATATATATTATGGGCGCCTATACAGTCATCCAAACACTGACAACTGTCTTGACGGCAAACTACTACAGCTCTGACGGTAACACTACACTCTGTGGCAATTGCCCACAGCTGCCTCCCTGATTGGGGTCGTAGTTATCATCGTCATATCATCATGATCATCATCATCATCATCAATAAAAATTCCCTCTTACAGCCAAAGTCGTTACCGATTATATCCAAATTTAAAAGAGCAGTCAGTTCCAAGTCCCTTATCACAAGCCAGGTCATCAATAATCAATATTCAAAATATAAGTTCTCTCCAAAGTAGGAATTACGACCTGCAAATGAAAAAGAAAAAACACTTACGAAGACTCCTAGCTAACTAAACTATCACACTATCATCAAAGAGGAATAATAAATTGTTCCTATCATTCACAATCATGACAGGCAAATATAAACAAAACTGGACTTAGTGTTGAAATATATAATAACTTCCACACTGGTAAAAATATATATAAATCCAGCATTCAAATAACACAAAACTGATGCTTACTACAGAAAAATAAAAAAGCCATTCACCCAAGACGTTCACCACTGTCGTAACCTAGCTAAAAACAAACAAACAATCTCATTTATGCCAACAGTCTTTCTCACAACAAACAATCAATACACTAACTATCTTTTCGCTCACTGACACAATATCTCTCTCTCTCTCTCTCTCTCTCTCTCTCTCTCTCTCTCTCTCTCTCTCTCTCTCTCTCTCTCTCTCTCTCTCTCTGGATTTCGCAAACAAAAAAAAATAAAAATGAAACAAAAATTAATCCTTCACAATATATATATATATATATATATATATATATATATATATATATATATATATATATATATATATAACGGATTTTGAGCGAAGCGAAAATCTATTTTTGGGTGAGATTGCCATGTCGTCCTGATGGAAGTTCCTATAGGGTAGCTTCCTAGGGTATATTACAACTACGGCGATATTCCCAGAGAATTTACCTTAAGGTACCAGAATTCTAACTCCTGGAGCGAATATCCCTCCTGAAAGGGATATCGCGACATATCAGAGGACGTATTCTTGACACGCCACATGGCAATCTGCATCCCGAACAGAGATTTCGTCTCGTAGGGGGCAATTGGCAAGAAACGAATTCGGGAAAGAAAAAGGGGGAGCCGCTCCCAAGGCTCCCTATCTCTCGTTTCGTAAGCGTGCCTGGCGCCAATCATGGCGCCATCTGTATTCCTTGTAGCGTACACGAGGTGCTACTGATACTGTATGTAGGGAGGGGTCCTACAGCCCTTTCTTAGAAAGGCAAGGGCGGGTCCATCAGGACGACATGGCCATCTCACCCAAAAATAGATTTTTCGCTTCGCTCAAAATCCGTTTTTTGGGCTCAAGCCATGTCGTCCTGATGGAAGTATACCAGAGCATTACTGTATCTGTGGATTCTCAGAACGTGCCGTACTCCCCGGAGGTAATTTTTCCTGGTCGACTAGACCTAGAGACCTAAGATGTTACCGTTAAACATCTTTTCAACTAACTCTAAACCATGTTAGAGCTTCCTGCCCCCTACAGTGAAGAGTCCTACTAGACTCTAGAAAAGTCTTGAAGAGTACATATACCTATGTATGAATACCAGGCAAGCTAATATAGTGGTCTCGCTCTATATTAAGTAAAGCATAGTTTGTAAAGAACCACTGCGTCAATATGAAATATCGACCAGTTCTCCGCACAATACTTGTATTGGACAAAGGTTTATATCCGTATAGGAGGAAACTAGTAAAACCGCCATCGTCTCCTTATGGGACGGGGTCCTCCCGTTAAGGGAAAGCATAAACCAATGCAACATAGCTTGCATAAAGGAACAATTCTATTAGAATTATCCCAGATAAGGTACATAGAATGAATGCTCAATTATACCAATAAATTGACACAGGTGAAGGAGACGTAAGGTTCTCAAGAACAAGTTCATTGACAGACAATAAACAGACAGGTTAACCACAATTATATATATATATATATATATATATATATATATATATATATATATATATATATATATATATATATATATATATATATATATATATATATATATATATATATATATATATAAGAAGAGGATAACCCAAAACTTTAAGCATAAGTATGATAGTAAACAGAACTTGTTTATCTGAAAGAAAAAACCTTAAATGCCACTTTTAAGATACCGAGGTATCAAAGTCATAAAAGTCTGTATTACAAATCAATGACATTAGCGTTAGAAACGCTCGGCACACATGTCTGCACTTATGCTAGGTTCACCTTTGGAAATGGAACAGTCTACATGGGCAACTCAGTGCCCTCACTTAGTTTGTAGTACGGTATGTAACTACACACTCACCCTGGAATTAATCGTCCCAATTAAAACCACTGTTCCTCGCAGAGTTAAACAGTAGGGTTAACGACGCGACCCACTGCTACCACAGATCTCTTTAGTTCCTCTACTTGCTTCGCATAGTGGCGAAAGAACACTCTGGAAGACTTCCAGCATGTGTATGAACGGAGATGTTCAAAATCTATACAATTAGAGAAATTTAAGGATGAGGCAACTTTCCTCGGATCGTGACCTGCGGGTGAACTGTCAGGATCCACTCTGCGAATAAAATATGTGATTTTCGCTCTGAGTTGATTCAGAGATAAATTTGAGCCTGATGTTTCTCCCCTGAATAGTTGACCACCCTTGAAGTCTGAAGTTCTATGAAGATAGACCTTTAGGCATTCTACTGGACATAGAGATGCATCTTCTTTCAGAGGGCAGATTCTCCAGGGACCCCACCTGTTGGTGGGTAACTCATTCTTGGCGAGAAACGTAGGATCCGGAAACAGGTTCAGTTCTCCCCCATCCAGGAACTGAACACGACCTGCCTCTCTCGAGAGGGCTACAATCTTACTATCCCTGGCCCCGGACGCGAGTGCAAATAGGAAAATAACTTTTTGTGTCAAATCCTTTAACACACACTCTTCATTGCTCCACAGAGAAGCGAAATGAAGAACTTTGTCTAAAGACCATGAAATGGCCTTTGGAGGTGCTGAAGGTCTGAGCCTAGCGCAGGCTTTCGGAACTTTATTAAATAACTCGTTACCTAGGTCGACCTGGAAGGCATATAGAATGGGTCTTGTCAAAGCAGACTTACACGCTGAAATCGTGTTAGCTGCCAATCCTTGACCATGGAGGTGGATGAAGAAAGATAAGCAAAAGTCTGTCGCGATCTCCTGCGGATTCTTCGCCTTGACAAAGGCCACCCATTTTCTCCAAGATGACTCATATTGCCTTCTAGTAGATTTGCACTTATATTGCTCTAGGAAGTCTATGCTGGCTTTCGAAATCCCGAAATGCTTTCTCACCGATAGGGAGAGAAAATCATGAGCTGCAGGGTCCGGGTTTTCTGTAATGAAGCGCAGACAGTCGACTTCTGGACTCGCTGGGTCAGAACTGGATCTGGTAGCGGTACAAACTTCAGCTGTAGTTCCAATACCAGGGGGAACCACACGCTGTTCGGCCACTTGTGGGCTACTATTGCCGCTACCCCCTTGAAGGATCTCAGTTCGTTGAGGACCCTCAACAGAAGGTTGTGAGGAGGGAACAGATAAATCCTGGACCCTCTGTTCCAGTTGAGGGACATCACGTCCACTGTTTCCGCTAAGGGGTCCTCGTACGGGGACACGTACAGGAGCAGCTTCTTGTTGTCTTTCGTCGCAAAGAGGTCTATCTGCAGTTCTGGGACTTGATTCAGAATGAAGGAGAATGATCCTGCGTCTAAGGACCATTCCAACTCTATCGGTGTGAACCTGGATAGAGCGTCCGCTGTCACATTGCGGACTCCTTGAAGGTGAACTGCCGACAGGTACCACTTCTTCTTTTCCGCCAATCGGAAGATGGCCAACATCACCAGGTTGAGAGGTGGTGACCTCGATCCTTGTTGATTCAAGCATCTCACAACTACCTCGCTGTCCATCACCAACCTTATGTGGATCGAGTGACGCGGGGAGACTTTCTTTAAGGTAAGGAGCACTGCCATAGCTTCTAGAAAGTTTATGTGAAAGGTCTTGAATAGCTTGGACCAAGTCCCCTGGACTTTTTTCCAATGAGAGTGACCTCCCCATCCCTCCTTTGAGGCGTCTGAGTGAATCGTCACCGACGGGGGAGGTGGCTAAAGAAGAACCGACTTCTTTAGATGTCTGGCTTGGGACCAAGGCCTGAGAAGAGTACGTAGCCGAAGCGGAACTGGTCTTCTCAGATCTCTTCGCACGTTTGATGCATAACTTCTCCAAACTCCGGTTGCATCCTTTAGCTGTGCTCTTAGCACTGGGTCTGTCACCGAAGCAAACTGGAGAGAGCTCAGTACCCTCTCCTGTTCGCGTCTTGATATCCTTTCGGAATCTAGAAGTCTCTTGACAGAACCCGCTATCTCCTTCCTTTTCTTCGCCGGAATGGAGAAACGGTGTGTGACAAAAGGTCCCAGTGGATTCCCAGCCACTGGAACTTTTGAGATGGAGAAAGTCGAGACTTTTTTCTGTTGATCTTGAAACCTAGGAACTGGATCACTTGACTGGAAGCTTGCAAGCATTCTGTCTCGGATGCTGCCCCCACCAACCAGTCGTCCAGGTAGGCTACTACCTGAATTCCCTTTAGGCGTAATTGTTTGAGAGCTACGCTCGCAAGCTTCGTCAAAATCCTTGGGGCTATGATTAACCCGAATGGCATGGCTCTGAAGGCGTATAGTCTTCGTTGTAGCATGAACCCTAGGTAGGGGGAGAGTCGACGGTTGATTGGAATGTGCCAATAGGCGTCTGACAAGTCTATAGAGACGGAATATGCCCTCATGGGCAGTAAGGTCCTTATGCGTTGCAGGGTTAGCATCTTGAATTTGCAATACACTATGAACTTGTTGAGTGGCGACAAGTCCAGAATGACTCTGAGCTTTTCCGAGTCTTTCTTGGGAACACAAAACAGCCTCCCTTGGAATTTGATGGACTTCACCTTTCGGATCACATTTTTTTTTTTTTTTTTTTTTTTTTTTCAACAGTTCTTGAACGTACTCCTCCAGAACGTGGGTGGAGTGTTGGAAAACCCGAAGGCCCGGGGGTGGAGTGCTGTACCAGCTCCAGCCCAGTCCATTCTTGAGTAGGCTGTGGGCCTAGGGATCGAAGGCCCACCGATCCCGAAATTTCAGAGGTCTCCCTCCTACCGGTATCATCCCACTTGGACTGCCGTCCCGAGGTCTCGCTTCCCTGACCACGACCACCCCTGAATTTCCTTCCCCTTGAGGGGCACCCAGACGAGCCTCTGGCTGCCCCTCTAGGCTTTGCTCGAAAAGAAGTAGACTGCCCTTCGAACGATGGGGTGAATGCCGTGGACTGTGTCGACACGGCCTGGGGTACCCACTGAAAAGTGGTCGGGGTTTGTGCCACGATCTGGGGCACTGGAGGCAATGGCAATTGCAGTTGCTGTCTAACAGGCTTGGCTGGCCGAGACGGTAGCCTAGTCCTCATAGTCTTCCTCTTTGGTTGAGGACCCTCATCCGGGGAAGACTTTCTTTTGATAGCCAGGCCCCACTTCTGGAGAAGGTTTCTATTCTCCAAGGCGGCCTTATCAACTACTTCTTTGACCAAATCGGTAGGGAAAAGGTCTTTGCCCCAAATGTTGGAGGAGATTAGTTTCCTTGGCTCGTGCCTCACCGTAGCCGAGGTGAACACGAACTCCCTACAAGCTCTCCTCGCCTTGACGAAGCCATAAAGGTCCTTCGTCACTGTGGCCAGATGAGTCTTGGCCACCACCATGAACATTTCATGGACCTTGGGGTCACTTGCCATCGTCTCAAGAGTAGTCTGAAGAGACATTGAGGCAGCCAGTCTTTCTTTTGTCTCAAACTCTCTCTGCAAGAGAAAGTCAGACAGCTTAGGGAGGTCCTCGCCGAACTGACGTCCGGCGATATCAGCCTTCAACTTCCCAACTGAGAACGTAAGATGGACGTCCTTCCAGTCTTTGTGGTCCATAGGTAGGGCCAGCGACAAGGGTTTACACTCCTCCTCAAACCCTTTCTGTGAAAAGGGGAAGGCTCTAGCAGGAGAGGACACAAAGGAAGGGAGCTTCTTGCTCAATGCAGCTGCCTTTGAGTTAGAGAAGCCCCTCTCTTTCAACGAGGATGAAAGCAGAGCTTGAGCCTTAGTATGGTCCATCACTATGACCTCCTTCGGCTCTGTCTCCTCCTTTGAAGCTGGATCCTTCCTCAGCCAGACACATGGTTTAGCATCTGAGCACAAGGGAAGGTCTTTCCCATTGAACCTCTTCTGGGGC
>NC_090726.1:173114615-173122115 GCF_036898095.1 Palaemon carinicauda
ACAAGTTATTACGTACTCTATAACTAGGATAACAATGATAATGTTCTTTATTTTTGCCTTTTCGTCCAAACAAATCGTATGCTATTACAAATTGAAAAATAATAACATACAAAAGAAGGTCGGCCGAGAGATGCACGTAATATAATCTGAAAAAAAGCATCTGTTAATGAAATTCTATGGAAGATATAATAAAAAGATAATAACAAAAATTTGATATATTTTTATTTTTTTACTTTTTTCGTCAACAAAGCACTAACACAAAATCATTGCAAAATTAATTAAAGGAGAATATTTTTGAAGGGTTTTCACTGAGAAAAAAAACATTATACTCTACCTTTGGTAATTTTGTCATATCGTAAGTCTGAAAATTACAGAAGCATAAGGAAAAAAAAAATAAAAAAAACCTTTCCCCGTATAAAAAATACTGAAAGGATATATTTCCTGGAATAATATCTGCCTTGCATGCAATGAAGTTGGCATAAAACTGGGGAGCTATTGTGCCATTCATTTTTCTAAAGAGATGAAGTAGATAATAGGACCTTCTCCACACTGAACCTTATTAAAAGACTATTAGAGAGTAATCCCAAATGTATGGACTTATTTTACAATAAACAATACACAAAGACCTTGCAACTCATTCATTAGACAGGACAAATAATGTGATATAAACTTGCCCTGGAGTTGTAATTACAAATAAAAGGGGATACCATAAGAGTGTTCCAGTGAAAAGAAATATTCTCATATTTGGATGCTACAGAGTACAGAGATTTAAATCAAAACAAAGCTTGTGCGAGGAAAAAAATCCCTTATCTTGACAGTACATATTGATATCAATGGAAAATTGTGCTCATGCACACACAAACATACATATATTAAAAAGGTACTGTAAATCTATTAATAGTATTTAGAAAATGTTTATTAAATGAGAATGTTTTAAACAGATTTTTCATGCGTATTGTAATATTGTAAACGGGTATTACGTATAAAGGAGTTGATGGCAGTAAAGTGAAATACATGAGCCATATCCTATATGTAATTAGAAAAGTAGTAGGGTGTCTGAAAAAAAAAATTATGCCTGTCTATGAATGCAATAATAAATGATTATCTTTTTATAAAATTAGAAATTGCTTTTAAATGAATATCGCAAGAGAAAGGCAAAGATTTTCAGTGAAAGGATGGATCAGACAATTCTAATACAGATTACTTACGAGGAAGTCGCATGAGTTTTTTTTTACTGATGAAAATATTACACATTCAGTAATAATGAATCATGCACACTATTGGAAAAAAAAATAGTCTATGAACAAATAGCTCATATTATGCTCGATTGACAATACCATAACATTTTAATATCAAAGTACATATAAACTGCCTAACACATTTAAAATCAGATATTAATGGAATAACGAAAAGAACAGAATATATAAGAGATGAAGATATTACCAGAATAATAATGGATTTTTCTTCATTTAGTAGAAAAGATTACGCAATCAGTGAGAGAGGTATAAGGAATTAAAAAAACTGCTTTGAATATATTCCATGAACAAATCATCATTGTAGAACAGACTTTCTAGCATTTTTTTTTTTTTTTTATTTTTATTTTACGAACACAGACGTCGGAGCATTTTTTTTTTTTCCAAACCAAATCTCTAAAGATAATCTTCACTGACTAAATCTGGTATTTCATATAAGGTTATTGACTAACCCCCATTAACTTTATTATAATATGTTCCATTTCCGGTAATTTGAAACCTTAAATCACAAGAACCAATCATTCACTTTATCACAAATTACCATTTCACTAAATATATATTATATACCGAATATTGCTCTTGTCATTCATAATTATTCAGTTTCTTTTTCATATATCATGAAAAAACGGGAAAAGGCCAGATGAGACAAGGTTCTCAACCCTGACACTAAAGGTGCCGTGTCGAATTACAATGGCTTTTTTCCATCAGCGTTAAAAGCACCCAAAAGCCGTATTAATACTTCAGAATACACGAGATTTATGGTTTAATTATCACCAGAGCACGATATCTTCACCGGCTCTACTTATTTTATGGCCAAACTTACTGGCAAAGAGTTTCATCAACTTGGCCGAGTTGCTTTATTATCACCAAGGCAGAAATCAAATGGAAGTAGAGTGATGGAACCAGAGAGAGTAGATAGGAAGGGTGTCTCTGAAATTTATGAAGTTAGGTGACGGAGTTGAATAAGAAGAAAAGCAAAGGTCTAAAATACTGGACATAAACAACCCTGATATGATAACTTTGGGAAATGAGTGCCACAGTTTTGTTTTTTTGTAACGTTTCAAGATGCGACTATTGTCGTATTCTATATACTCCCATGAAATTCAAAAAGCTTCAACTATATATATATATATATATATATATATATATATATATATATATATATATATATATATATATATATATATATATATATATGTGTGTGTGTGTGTGTATGTATATATATATATATATATATATATATATATATATATATATATATATATATATATATATATATATATATATATATATATAAATGTATATATATATATATATATATATATATATATATATATATATATATATATATATATATATATATATTAGTTCTATATGCATGTTGCATAAGATTTTTCATAACTCTGATCATCCTTTACATTCAGATCTCCCTGGACAATTCTATCCTGTTCGTAATACTAGGCAGGCAGTTAATTCTAATAGCCAGGACTTCTCCATCATGAGGCTCAATACTACGCAGTACTCTAGAAGTTTTATTCCAGCTGTTACCAAGTTGTGGAATGATCTTCCTAATCAGGTAGTTGAATCAGTAGAACTTCAAAAGTTCAAAGTTGGAGCAAATGCTCTTTTGTTGACCAGGCGGACATGAGTCTTTTTATAGTTTATTTATGATATATTTGTTTTTGATGTGGTTAATAGTTTATATATGACATGTCTGTTTTGACGTTGTTACTTTTTTTAGAATGATTTATTGTTAATTTGTTCTCTTCATTTATTTATTTCCTTATTTCCTTTCCTCACTGGGCTATTTTTCCCTGTTGGAGCCTCTGGGCTTATAGCATCTTGCTTTTCCAACTAGGGTTATAGCTTGGATAGTAATAATAATAATAATAATAATATATATTTATAAATGTATATATATATATATATATATATATATATATATATATATATGTGTGTGTGTGTGTGCGTGTGTATGTATATATATATACATATATATATATATATATATATATATATATATATATATATATATATATATATACATATAGATAGATATATATATATATATATATATATATATATATATATATATATATATATATATATATATATATATATTGACTGGATTGCTGATAGTAAATTAGCAGACCTAGAGTATGTTGATGATACTTTCCTTGTTAGCAAAACACCATAGGATTTTCAATGCTTGCTTACCGGAATGCATGGTCTAAATATATATAGAAGAAAAACAGAGATGATGAGAACCGAATAAGCAATGGAAGATAAAATATTGTAAAATAAAAAAAGTGAGGTATAATCAAATCAGTATTTGGGAACAATAATCACCAACACAGGGTCTTAGGAATTAGAGTTGAGTAGAAAGATTGAAAAAAGCAAATCACACATCGGCTATGTTAAGAATAATTTGGAAATCAAATTGAAAGAAATTAAATATTACTTCTTACATGGTTTATTTGTTTCCTTATTTCCTTTCATTACTGGGCTATTTATCTCTTTGGCAGCACTTGGGCTCATAGATTCTCTTTTTTTCTAACAAGGGTCAGAATTATAAAAACAATCTTTTGCAAGATGCATAATGAACTAATTTAACGAACCTGCTACATAATATTACCTTGATCAGAAATAAGAAATTTAATTGACCCTAAGTTCCCGTTCAAGAAATTAATATGAGAATCAGCAGCTGATTATTATTATTATTATTATTATTATTATTATTATTATTATTATTATTATTATTATTATTATTATTATTATTATTATTATTATTATCATATGCTTAGCTAATTGTAAGTTAATATTTTGATTGGGATAAAGTATAAAAGTTGTAATTATCGTTCATGACAAATACATATGATTTCTCGATTCGTGAAAAGCACCTTACTTTAGTTAAATAAAGCTTATTAATAGCCTTGAATTAAAATAAAAATCACATAAAAATATCTTGAAAATGTTGTTAAGTATAATTGAAAATCGGTCTCTCCTTGTGATAAAGGTAATTCATACTAATTGATATTTCATGAAATGCTATAACCAACTCTTTATGATATAGGTAAACAAATTTAGGTCCCCGACCAAACTGCTATTTCCCATATGGGATATCCTATTTAAAATCATAAATGAATATAATTTATCTTCCCTTTGAAACAAATTCTCCAGCAAATATTTCATTAAACGATGCACTTCTCATGCATTGAAAGGTTCGTGGGACGTTTGTTCCCTTTTGATATAAGCAACTAGCGAAACCATTTCATATAATAGCCATTAATTTGATCAGGATGATTACCAATGTTCCCGGAACGTTGTATTTAATTATGATAAATGATATTAATTGAAGCATAAAGTATATTATCATTTGTAGAAATTAGTATTTCATTGCGTTGATTATTTTAAGCTTACTGCTTGGTAGGTACTGTTTTATCAAGGCTGAATTTAATCTGTCGCCCTTTTTATGCTTATAAAGGGAATCAGATAAAAAAAAAGAAAAAAAGATAAATAAAAAATCCTAATCTCAGCAAAGAGAGTTACAGATGAACTGAGGATAGTTCCTCTTTTGGAAATTTCCACCTCTACCATTTCACATTAACCTCCTAGAAAAATTTAACCACTGTCTATTGGGGCAACAAAAAAAACGATTAATTTTCTCAACTTTATTGAGAGTAAAAGTTACATACCTGGTTCCATTTTTTAAGCCCTCTGTAATAATGTGGAATTAGCTTTGACCTACTATTCCAGTGTAAGACTGCTTAAAATTTCAAGCAGGAAGCTATTTCTAGCACTCATGAATTTGTATTTATTATTCTACTCGGGGTATCCTCTAGACAAGAAACACGAAAAGGATTTTTTTCCTATATGACAGACATTCCACTGTGAATTAAAATGTGTATCGTGTTTTGTCTTTACCCCTTTGTCAATTGTCAGTTTTTTTTTCCTTCTTTTTTGTTTTGCAAGGAGAAAGAACATTGTACCAATGTCTACTTCAAAGGGATAAAAAGCTCTGAAACACTTTACAAAATTGTTTTCTCCTCACCGTCTTTTCATCATCATTACATTTGGGTTTGCTTTCCTCCCCCGTTCCTTTGCTTGATCTTCACGATGTTGGTCCTGGGAAACATAATGGCTCCCTTATCATGAAGAAATTTAATATCGATTAAATTACCCATAAATACCTATTCAAGTACATCTTAAACAAAAATATGTGATTCCTAATTATATTGAAGAAAATTTAAACGTTTAAATATTATTTTCTACGCTTCCAATGAAACAATAAAATCTGAAACTACTAAATTCAGGAGTTTGAACAATTATTCATGCCTTGCTGAATCAAAAACAGTTCCTGAATATGTCTGTGAAATGATATGTTATTCAATACAAAGATGAGCGGAAACAATTTATCTATTCAGATGTAGATTTGAAATGTTATTGGATTCTGGAGAAATCACCCAGACAGATATCAACATACTTCGTTACATTCGTTACATGATGACATAAAGTAATGAATAAAGTTAACTTTAAAGACATTAACAAGTAACTGTTACTGTTATTATCAAATCTATTATTTTGAGATAATATTTTTGCTCCTTGGTTAAGTCGGAGAAAAATGTTTCCTAACACTCAATAATGAACCATAAAGATTATATAAATCCTGCATGTGTATCCATTTCGAAATAATCAAAGGATACTGCCTCTGAGAATGAAAATGCATTTTTAATTGTGATAAGTTATACAAGACCGCTTTAGGTATGCTCAAAACTCTTCTGTTTAGCTTTGACGGTATCCTTTGAATATGAACATGCACACGTAAGTTATCATCAAACAGCCCATTCAGAGTGACTCCATAATTATAAGGAATGGGGAAAATAATATACTTTACGATAAACAAGAAATTGATTGTAAAAGCCATTCAAGATCTATTTTATTTTCTAAAAGGAGTAAACACAAAACAAAGCTGACATAATGAAAAGGTGTGGTCATGTTACATGAACCCAGCGGTGTTGCATGAGATATGCACCATATCACTTTCCATTTCATAAAACGCACGAGCTTTTCAAAATGAATGTGCACGGAATTCTAAATCAGGAATGACATCGGTAAGGCAGAGAGAGAGAGAGAGAGAGAGAGAGAGAGAGAGAGAGAGAGAGAGAGAGAGAGAGAGAGAGGAGAGAGAGAGAGAGAGAGAGAGAATAGGTGTATGGGTATACAGTTAGTCACAGGAATTCCTTTTGCACCTCACACTGAGTAAGTGATCAATGTCACACCCTTGCTGCTCAGAAATTTTCTGTATGTAGTTCAGCCCACCACCTCTGCCATATCCCTATTATAACAGTTTGCAAGTGAAAAAAGGCTGTGACCGGGTGCACTTCGTCGGGAATTACTGTATTCAACTGTATCTACAAACACTGAATGGAATTTAGAAAACTTCGAGATAACAATCTTTAACTTATATAATCAATTGGTTATCTAAATACAGTGAAACATTTCTACATTCGGTTTAGTATTGTATTTCATTTTTAAATGGCTAAGTTAGTAAGCGTGTTTTTAAAAATTACTATGAAGATCTTGAATTTCGAATATACTGTTTTATTTGCTTTTGTGAATATAATTCCTACAAGCTGTTGGTTCAGGAGTTATAAATATAACAGATGTTTCCCTCTCGACATATTCTCAATATTGATGTTCCACATAATAATTATTCATGCTTTTCTTTTCTAGTAATTCATCCTTTTTATGCAGTCATAAAGTGGGGAAGTTTATAATGTAGTAAATACATTCATAAACAAATTCAGATTCAGATATCATTATGCATGTGAGTATATATATATATATATATATATATATATATATATATATATATATATATATATATATATATTTATATATATATATATATATATATATATATATATATATATATATATATTATACATACATATGAATATATATATATATATATATATATATATATACATTATATATATATAATTACATATATATATATATATATATATATATATATATATATATATATATATATAAATATATATGAATAAATATATAATATATATATATATATATATATATATATATATATATATATATATATTATATGCATATATATACATACATACATATATATATATATATATATATATATATATATATATATATATATATATATATATATACATTTCAAATAAGCCATAGGCCTATATATTAATACATTAAA
>NC_090726.1:173129615-173142115 GCF_036898095.1 Palaemon carinicauda
AATTGTAAAGTAAAATGGGAATGCTACTCAGACACTTTAAAACAAGAAAAGCTGAACACATGATTATGCTTTACAAAACTTATGTACGTAACACACTCGAGTACTGCAATGTGATATGGTACCTACACTACCAAAAGGATATTGCACAAATAGAGAATGTACAGAGGTCCTTTACTGCTAGAATATAAGAGGTTAAGGACCTCGACTACTGGGAAAGACTGCATTTTTAAAAAATTGTACAGTCTAGAAAGGAGAAGAGAACGCTACATGATAATACAAGCATGGAAGCAAATAGAAGGAATTACTGAAAACATCATGGAGCTAAAAATATCAGAAAGAGCAGGTCGAAGTAGATTAATAGTGCCAAAAACTATACCAGGAAAACTAAGGAAGGCACAAAGGACATTAATTCACTACGCACCAGCATCGATATTGCAGCGACTATTTAAAGCGCTGTCAGCTCATCTAAGAAACATATCAGGAGTGAGCGTAGATGTGTTTAAGAATAAGCTCGATAAATACCTAAGATGCATCCTAGACCATCCAATACTGAAATATACAAAATACACCGGAAGATGCATTAGCAACTCTCTGATGGATATACTAGGTGTATCACACTGAGGGAACTGGGGGCACCCCAAACGTAGAATAAGGAAATAAGGTAAGGCTCTCACTCAGTTAGCCAATACTTAACGATGATAGGTTTTATTACTACATTCTCATGATATGAAGGAACGACTTCAAAAGGAAATAATAAATATGATATTGCATTCTATCAAATAAAATTGAAATAGGAATAAAAAAGAAAGTTAGTTTTACCTTCTTCAAAGCAATATAGATCCCTTTTATTTGATGTAGTTGGCTGATGGAATTGCTTGTACTAAAAGGTAAAAAGACAGATATACAAAATTGCAGAGTACTATCAGTATTCTTTATAAACAAAGATAATTGCTGAGTGTTTTATTAAGCTAATGACATTTTTTTTTACTAAAACCCAATGTAGAAAACTAGGATAAAAGTATTATGAAACCATATTTATGAGCAGGCCTTTTCCATCAAATTTATTCTTTGCAACCTTTATAAATGACTATGTGTTGGTGATATATATTTTTCATTGCTGTTCCTCAACAACTATTATTAATTTTATTCCATCCTAGCTAATATGACGCGATAGAAATAAAAATAATTTACACGCTACGGTTAAGGAAATCAAAAACAAGCAAGACAAGATTCTTGTGCAATAAAAATATTATACCTGGGGATGATTCCTCAATATTGCCAGCAAAACAACATCTAGTTTATTCAAATAATAATATGACTTAGCAAGGTATTGAATATAAATAAATCAGATAAATATTCTATTCTAGCATTAGGAATATTAAAGATATTTTTAGTCTGTATAAAAAAGGGATTTTTTTCTCTACCAACGACATATTTAAATTTACATATTTCTATATTATGATTTATTTATTCAATAATACTATTTAAATTTTTGATAATATATTCTGAATTAAATCTTAAGTATTAGAATTATGATATCCTAGAAGATTTAAAAAACAATTCTAAGAAAAAAAATATCCAAAATACACGCAGAAATCATATAAAAAGAAATGCAACAATAAAAAGAGGTTCAATTTCAGAAAACCTCTGGATATCAGTATTCCGCTCACTTCCACAGCAGTTCACACCTAACTTGCAATAGCTCCTTGGCATCACAAGGGGAATCTCTGCTTTTGCTAACTTTATGGCCTGAGAGCATTTGCACTTTAAGGAACTCTCTCTCTCTCTCTCTCTCTCTCTCTCTCTCTCTCTCTCTCTCTCTCTCTCTCTCTCTCTCTCTCTCTCTCTCTCTCTCTCTCTCTTTCTCTCTCTCTCCCTCTCCTATTTCGTGGGAGGAACCGAATTTTAATTCAGTGAACCCTGACTTTATCATTGCCCTAGGAGGAAGAAATAAAAGCATTATAACCGAAAAAGTATTATTCTAGGTGCAACTATTTAACATGGGAGATCATATATAGACATATGAGATTATACATAAGGTCAAAAGAAACTGGAAAAGGAGTAGAAGATAAGTGAATTGAAATATATAAAAATATGATGGCCAGAAATATTGGTTAGACTTAAACTATGTTTACGAGAACGAAAATATAGTGATCTCGATATAAATGACGAATATTGATGGATTGTTAGAGTAAATAATGTTTTTGTTTTATACTGACGTCAATATAAATGTTTTTGAAACTGTAAAAATTTATTAGTTTAGAGATGAGCGCAAGATATAGAAAGTTGTTGATGTTATCAAATATGAAAATTTCGAAAAAGAAATAATACTTTACTATGTTAAATATAAAAAGGCAAATATTGTTTATCGTATTTATTCTTGAGGACATGGTTCATAAGTAATAGACATGAGAAAATAATTCCATTGATTGGAGGGACCTGTTATTCACAAAATCAACCAACGAATTATAAGCCACATAATCCCATTTAGTAAATAAAAATAGACCCATCAAAGGATTTTGGCTGAGAAAGTAAGGAAAATGTCACATGTAGTGAAACGGATAGAACGTGTCCTGTTTCGAAAAAGAAAGCAGCGCTTATTTTTTCATCGATAGATATATGAAAAGAATGAAAGCAAAAACAAATGAACAAGCTGTGTTGGACAAGGTAAACTCCGGCCCTCACACGTGAAGCTTCACAAAAACACCCCCATTGGTTTAAAGGTTTTTATAGAGCTACAGTATCCGTAAATATTAGTAAACAAGTATGAATCTGAAGTTGTTAAAATCAGGTGATTTTCAATTTCACCCTTCAAGAACACCGAATGTCGAAGGTTAGGGTGTCTGTCAATCATGATAATAACCGAGTGCCTGTCTGTACTCGTTTAAGACGTATGGTCCTCTAAAATTAGGTGACCTTGAAAATTTGGACCATCCGAAACTTGAACCTTCCATTCTTCAAAACTATGCATTTTTGCTATTCTGATATATACGGTATAATTATTTTGTAGAAGATTTTGGTAACGGTTTCAAGTGAATCGTATATTTGATCCAGTTATAGTTGAAAATCTATTCTGACCTTAGGGAACACTTAAACCTTGACCTTGCACCTACGAAATCAAACTTTTAACAGGATCTATTGTATGTTATAGTGCATGACTCCTGAAAATTTAAAGTAAATCAGTCCAAAAGTTGTTTCCTCAAAGTTACTAAACAAAGTAACAAGGAGACAACCAAGCAGACAAACAAATACACAGAAACTTGAGAGATCTTACCTATTTTGCATAGAGGTGTAATATGAACGAAGTTGAGAAAATACATTGTGGAAAAGTAGTTCCTGGGAATGGTGGAGACTTGAAAATTTAAATCAATGAGGTATTAAAAGGGGCTCCAAAAGGGACATTAGATGTAGATGAAAAGTTTTGAAACCAAAAATTAATGATATTTGGTAATGTTTACACATAACAGCTACTTTTATGAATATCTTTTTTAGGATTTTATAGTTATTTGATGATTATAGTAGTGGCAATGCAACACCTTAAGGATAAGGGAAACATATACTGCATCATATAAAAGAGAGGTCTTATAATTGGAAACACAAAGAACTGCACTATCCAACATCATTTTTTTCAAACATTAAAACCTCATACAGAATACTCCAGACCACGGATATTTCTCGAAAGTAACTTATCTAAAAAAAGACACAAATTGTCATTACGGGTTCATTAGTATCTTAAAAGTAACATCAAATAAATATGCAATGTTTGTCTCATTGAGGATTTAAAGATTAAACTTTTATTCCCATTCCTATGTTATCAACGCTTTTAATTAAGTTGTTAAAGATTTATTTTGCATATCTTGTTAAGAATATTCATCTATGGGAATGGGTACGTTAGAATAGATCTACATATATATGAGTATTAGTAATAATGTTTTACTGACTATTTTCCGATATACATGTTTTTTTTTCAGTAATATTATAATGGTTTCAAGACCTCATATGATATATACTAAAAAAAGTAGTCAATTGATAAAATTCTGTTACTTTTTCAACACAACTAATGTTCGAAGATTTTCCTATACATAGTGGATTCGTAACTAATATTAAATGACATGATTCTACATGCATTTTTAGCTCGATAGAAGGATTTAAATGTGATTTCACCTAGGAGGAAGAGTTTGGATTGAAATTAATTGTATTCAATGTTTACTTGTATATACTTTTAATTATACCCCTTTTTAATCAGATAGCATTAAACTCATATGATATCAGGGAAGGTATTGATATTGTACGATATTTACTTCAAAATTATTTACATTACATTGACTGCCAGAAAATTACGCAATAAATTTATGACCTATTTCAAGAATTTTGTGTTTCACACCTGGAGCAATAACCCCTTGGTTACCTGTTTTCTGCGTGTTTTATTTTTACCGAGAATTTTATAAAAGAGTGCACTAACCGTACAAGTTCAGATTTATATATAAAGAAATATATCCATTGAAGATATTTCAAGTTTTTGTTCTTTATTTTCCCCCTTTTATTGGTGGTATGAGATGGGGCGAGCAGTGCTAAAACTCTTTAACGGGTATTTAGAGACCTTGGCTAGTAGGATATTCAAGGCATATAACGATGATTTTTTTTTTTTAACTAAACTCTCCCCGTGTTTTTTTTAATATGTCTATCCAACCATGTTTTATAATATTAAAGAGTTATTTTTTCTTCATTTAATCCCTCAAGTTTGTATGAATTATAGCTTAATTCTATATGAATAAATATTATAAGCTGTATTTATGGTTGGCTTAATGTTTCTGATAATCTGTGAACACTTTTTTCACGATGTTAAGTAAAAAGTGTTGATATAATCTAAGGATTTAATGGTGTTTTGGTGAAGGTGCTTCGAATATTATTCATTTGAATATAAAACAAAAAAAAAACAGATCCATTGGACCGATGTCCAAATTATGCTATCTCTATTGATGATTTATTTAAAAAAAAAAAAAACACCTGTAGTCAGCAAAATTATATTTATCATTAGAGACTCTAATCTATATCCATTATTGACTGGAATTAAAGAAAAATACATCTGTTTACAAAATTGTACTGTTTATTCTATATAGAGAACAGAGATTTTATCATTTTAATCATGATTTCACTAGTTATCAGTATTAAATTAGAAAAATTTATTCTGCACCATCTACGAAAATAACGAAGAGATGAAGAAGAATGTTACTTAGGTTTCATCTTGAACATGTATGAAATATGTCGTGAACGATGGTAAGAGCCTACAATATTTTGTTTTGTTGGCAATTTTTCTTAATTATACTGAAAAAAAAAAAACCAAAAACAATCTGAGTCGATGTCAGTGGCAATAAAAAAAAAAAGACTTTTCTTAAAATAAAGGGCAAATCCGAAGAATAAAATGGATTACATTTATTCGCTTAAAGGACTCCAAATATAACTACAGTACTTTAAATGCTCAGTGGCTACTTTACTCTTAGTAAAGGTAGAAGAGACTTTCTAGCTATGGAAAGTAGCTCTTCTAGGAAAAGGACACCCGTTTTGGGTAGTGCCATTGCGTATGTACCATGGCCTTCCACTGTCTTGGATTTAAGTTTTCTTGTACGAGGGTACACTCATGCACACTGTTCTATCTTTATCTCTTCGAATTTGTTTTTGTTTAAGTTTTTATAGTTTATATATGAAACCTCATAGTAGATGTTGTTACTGTTGTTTATTCCTTAGCTTATAGTTTATTCATATCCTTGTTTCCTGTCCTCACTGGGCTATTTCTACCTGTTGGAGCCCTTGAAATTATAGCATCTGGCTTTCCCAACTAGTGTTATAGCTCAGCGGCTATTATTATTATTAATAATAATAATAATAATAATAATAATAATAATAATAATAATAATAATAATAATAATAATAATAATAATAATAATATCTGAACGCTTAAATGAGAGAGAGAGAGAGAGAGAGAGAGAGAGAGAGAGAGAGAGAGAGAGAGAGAGAGAGAGAGAGAGAGAGAGGGGGGGAGATAACTAATGCTTAAACCATAATATCACATATCTACCTGGGTTCAAACACTCACTTTTGTTTGGACCACTGGCATCTATTTACAAAAGTTTAACCATAATCCTGTAAAAGTTCTGGAGAAAAGGCTGCTTCTGGAATATATGAGCTACAAAGTGGTTCACTTACTTTTCAACTAATTACGTTATAATGCTTTTTTTGTATATGTTATTCATTGAAATTAAGAGATATATCCAATAACTTTATTTCTCTAATGATATATTCCCTGAATGAATTTTTTGTGAAATATTTTCTCTAAATATTGGTCATGCTTTCATGAAACTTTAAAATCAATGAAAATATTTAAAGAGAACAGATATTGCATGTAAATATTGCTTTTATCGGAAATATTGGACATAAAAAAGGTCTAAATGATAGCTGTATTTTGAGAAAAATATAATTTCTGTTGAAACATGTCGTCACTGCTTTCATTTTCATATTCTCGGTATTATTATGGAAATATATTTTCCATACACTTTTTATTTTTCTTAACGTAGTTCTGCTTAGACGACAAATATTTTTTTTAAGAAAAAATATTCAATAACAATCTCTGAACTGTTCAATTCTACGCTTGTGATATTGTTGCTAGGTTTATTAACGGGAAAATGAACATATATTATCACAAAGAAATTCTTCCTTATTTTATATTTAGTAAATATAAAAATGGAAACAAAAATAACTTTCGTCAGGGACAATTGAATATTCTATATTCACATCACTCCAGGAGATTACCTGCCTCCTCTCTTTCGTATCTTGGGTTGTTATGATTGATGTTGCCATGCAATTTCCTTCATCGATGATAGCCAATTTATGTGTTCCTCTTGGCTTTATTACCCAAGTCTAATGAGTCGGTCCTCTATTAGAGATGATTAAACAAGGATTGATAGTGTGCAATTTACATATTAATTTCCCATTCTATTACTTCGTGTATCTTGAACCTTTTAGTCAGTATCACTCTTCAAAGGTGAACAATTCCATGTTAGATTCATTTTCTATTTTAAAGTAACTTCCAAGCTTTCTTTTATAAATACATGTACTTTCCCTCAAAAATCTATATCCATTTTCACTTGATTTTTTTTTTTATATTCTTGAATTTAATTTTCCCCCTTTCTCTTAGTTAAACACATATTGTGTGTGTGTTCATAAGTGAAAAAGGAATAACTACGTGTGCCTTTGTTAACTGGATATAGGGCGTGATTTTCCACTTTTGTATATCACTTCAAAACTCACGATTTTCATTATCTATTCATCAGTAATGGTGAAGTAGCCTTAATGCTATTTTTCCACTTAAAACCATCCTCCTTGTTCAGATATTTTTGTGTATTGCCAAAATTAATTCACATTTTCTACGTATAGCTTATATTCTTTCTTATTCATTTTGATACTACAAAAAAAAAGCAGTGACTCTAAAAATTATTTATACATATACTAGGTAAAGGAGTATAAAATAAGTATTTTTAACCTATTTTGAATGAATGATATACTCAAGAATTAAAGGACATTCTCTCTCTCTCTCTCTCTCTCTCTCTCTCTCTCTCTCTCTCCTCTCTCTCTCTCTCTCTCTCTCTCTCTCTCTCTCTCTCTCTCTCTCAGACCATCCAAAACTGGAAGGTGCCAAATACACTGGAAGATGCATTAGCAACTTTCTGGTGGATATACGAGGTGCCTCACACTGAAGGACCTGGGGGAACTCAAACATAGAACAAGGTTAATAACATCTCTCTCTCTCTCTCTCTCTCTCTCTCTCTCTCTCTCTCTCTCTCTCTCTCTCTCTCTCTCTCTCTTGAATGAATGAATGAATGAAGTCAAAACATTGTAGATTGTTTTATAGATATTTACATAAAATATGTTAATGAATGCATCAATATTCCAGAAAACAATGTCCTTGCTAATGGAAAGGGTCAAGACAGGCCTAGTCTATCGTAGAGTCACGAATTTAATTCTAAATTTTTGTTTCCATCTTGTAGAACACAAAGGTATAACAATTTACCTAATATATATATATATATATATATATATATATATATATATATATATACATATATATATGTATGTATATATATATATATATATATATATATATATATATATTATATATATATATATATATATATAAATATATATATATATATATATATATATATATATATATATATATATATATATATATATATATATATATATGTGTGTGTATATATGCACATATAAGTATATGTATATACTCTATATATACATATACATATATATATATATATATATATATATATATATATATATATATATATATATATATATATATATATATATATATATATATATATATATATTTCACGGTTACATTGATTTTCTTTTAATGTTTATCTATGGTAAAAATATGTATTTAATATGATATTACTACTCCTTCCTAACTAATAATTCAATTATGTTAATTATTGAAAAAAAAACGAAGCATTTTACTTTTACATTGCCAATCTTATTTGTGGTCAAATTTTCTCATTGTTCTATAATACAGAGATCTTTATATAATAAGATCAGTTATGTAAGCTATTATCATGTATAATCCCATCAATGTTTCACGTACAGTTCTTTTATTCATTTTGTCTATTATATTTCTTACTTCTTAAATACTTTTCGTGTCTATCATTTAAATTCTTTTAGTATAGATCTTATCAAGTTATACTAGCCTGCTGAACAATAAAACTCTCATCTTTACTTTAATTATGTAATCTGAGATTTGAATAAAAACAAGTTAATATTCTTTCTCATTCTTCTTCAACGTGGTCTGAATTACTCTATCGAAGAAAAAAATAACAAGAAAACGTCTTTTATGACTAAATGTCAACTTTCTTTAAAGATTTGTCATAAGTCCCTTAATTCAAAGTACTTTTAACTTAAACATTCTTGAATCTATAACATAACATTATTACATAAAGAGCTTGTTAATTAACAAGAAGATGCTATAATACGCTGAATTCTAAGCATATTTTCTGTGTCATATAGATGTTTTGACTCTTGACTGATAATTAACATATAATCAAATATCAAGTTAAATATCTTTCCGGAAAAAAAAAAACTCACCAATCAAATGCTGTGTTAAAAACCAAAAAGACCTTTATTTCAAACTAATTCAATTCGAATAAAACAATTCAAACAAAATAAATACGATTTCAAACAGTCTCGTTGGAATTAGTTTTTTACAAGTTCTAGATTTTCTTAGCTCCTTTCTTCACCAGCCGAATCACTGACTAAACGAAATCGAAAATTTTGCGAATAGGCAATATAAAAATAAATATGATAATCAGGGATTCTCTACTCTATTTCGCTATTATGGAAAATCATCAATATCATATCACTAATTCAAGCAAAATATGGCCTCTTGAGCGACCAAAAAAATATTCAATACGCAATAAAAAATATCGAATTTAGTTCATCCGTAAACTTACAAGCAAGTAAATATATTCATATTTTCTCTAAATGATTAAAAGGTTCGATAGAATTGTAAAGTAATAGGCGCATGGAAGAGTATAAGTCCATATGCACCACTTTCAATAGCATTTTTCAAAATTATTGAAATGTGATTCCCGAAAACAGATTTTGTGTAGGAGCCAATTATTATTATTATCATCTCATGATTCTTTAAAAGGCAAGAAATGAAAATATGAGCCAGAATCAGTAAAGAAAGAATCTTGTCTAGTTTAATTGTTAGTTTTTGGTTAAACGTAAAAATGTCATAACAGGAATTTACTTAAAACATTAATATATAAGATTTTAAGATAGATTAAAATAGATTAATTAGAAAATACATTATTAAAATATTTTTTGGGGAGAATTTCTGATGGGGGGCAAGAATGTATTCGTAATTGTAAGCTAGAGAAAAAGAATGATATTCTAACTGTATGTGAAAGAAAAAAAAAACTGGACATGGAAAGAAACAAAAGGAAAATGACTGACAATAGATAGATATTCGGACTGACAGAATGGGTCCATAGAGATTTTAAACTAACGAGGGGAGGGAGGACAAGATGATTGATTTGATGAGCTAAGAAAATTTATGTTGTATAATGCCATAGAAATACAAGTATTAGACACGAGTAGAAATACATATCTATGGCCTTGTTCTACATTAAAATAGTAACGACGAATGAGGATAATGATATATGCATACAATATATATATATATATATATATATATATATATATATATATATATATATATATATATATATATATATATATATATAAATATATATATATATATATATATATATATATATATATATATATTAATATATATATATATATATATATATATATATATATATATATATATATATATATATATATATATATATATATATATATATATATATATACGGATGTACTAGACTCTAGAGAGTTATAGGGTCCTTTGACCGGCCACACAGTACTACATTGAATCCTTCTCTCTGGTTACGGTTATTTCCCTTTGCCTACACATACACAGAATAGTCTGGCCTATTCTTTACATATTCTCCTCTGTCCTCATACAACTGATAACACAGTGATTATCAAACAATTCTTCTTTACCCAAGGGGTAAACTAATGCAATGTAATTATTCAGTGGGTACTCTCCTCTTGGTAAGGGTAGAAGAAACTCTTTATCTATGGTAAGCAGCTCTTCCACTAGAAGGACACTCCAATTTCAAACCATTGTTCTCTAATCATTGGTAGTGTCATAGCCTCTGTACCATGGTCTTCCACTGTCTTGGGTTAGAGTTCTCTTGTTTAAGGGTACACTCAGGCACACTGTTCTATGTAGTATGTTGGCCAGGGGACCAGCCACCCGTTGAGATAATACTGCTAGAGAGTTATAGGGTCTTTTGATTGGCCAGACAGTACTACATTGAATCCTTCTCTCTGGCTACGATACTTTCCCTTTGCCTACACATAAACCGAAAAGTCTGGCCTATCCTTTACATATTCTCCTCTCTCCTCATACAACTAACAACACAGTGATTATCAAACAAGTCTTCTTCCTTTTGGTAAGGCTAGAAGAGACTCTTTAGCTATGGTAAGCAGCTCTTCTAATAAAAGAGCACTTCAAAATCAAAACATTGATCTTTAGTCTTGGGTAGTGCCATAACCTCTGTGTCATGGTTTTCACTGTCTTGGGTTAGAGTTCTCTTGCTTGAGGGTACACTCGAGCACACTATTCTATCTAATTTATTTTCTTCTTGTTTTCTTAAAGTATTTACAATTTATTCAGGATATATTTATTTTAATGTAGCTGCTGATTTTAAAATATTTTATTTTCCCTTGTTTCCTTTTCTCACAGGGCTATTTTCCCTGTTGGGGCCCCTGGGCTTATAGCATCCTGCTTTTCCAACTATGATCGAAGCTTAACAATTAATGTATATATATATATATATATATATATATATATATATATATATATATATATATATATATATATATATATATATTTATATATGTATATATATATATATATATATATATATATATATATATATATATATATATATATATATATATATATACATATATTTGTGTGTATATATATATATATATATATATATATATATATATATATATATATATATATATGTGTGTATATATATATATATATATATATATATATATATATACATATATATGTATATATATGTATATTTGTGTGTATATATATATATATATATATATATATATATATATATATATATATATATAAATATATATATACATATATAAATATATATATATATATATATATATATATATATATATATATATATATATATATACATATATATATATATATATATATATATATATGTATATATATATATATATATATATATATATATATATATATATATATATATATATATATATACGGTACGTGTGTGTTTAAACCCATTGTATATACATAAAATACATTGGACCTTATTAAGCATTTGAAGCCACTACAGATATCGTATATTTCCCCCAAACGCAAGGGAATGCTACCGATTGTAATCAGCAACGAGAGAAAAGACAAAGAGGAAGAGAATGTAAATTGAGATTAATGTGCTCACATTTCCCTCTGCTTTGATTTATCTGAATCCTGAATTCCAAACAAACCGATAAAACATAGCAAGGGCTAACCTCTAAGAGTATATATCGGTTGTCTGATCCAGTCCTTTTACAAGCAATTAAACGTCTGCCTTATACAGACGGATGGATGAAAATGAATAACTCTCCTTTACTCTCCCTTCCTCTTTTTATTTCTAATATAAAAAGTGATGTTCATATGATTCAAATGAGAGAGAGAGAGAGAGAGAGAGAGAGAGAGAGAGAGAGAGAGAGAGAGAGAGAGAGAGAGAGAGAGAGAGAGAGACTTATTCTATGTTCGGGTTCCCCCAGGTCCCTCAGTTTGAGGCACCTTG
>NC_090726.1:173147115-173159615 GCF_036898095.1 Palaemon carinicauda
CTCCTCTCTCTCTCTCTCTCTCTCTCTCTCTCTCTCTCTCTCTCTCTCTCTCTCTCTCTCTCTCTGCTTATATCCGGGATATGCGTTTTGCATGATTAGGAGTTTTGTGTATCTTTTCCTAAATCGCCTTTAATATAAATAAAAGAAAATATTGGAAATTTGAAGGAAACCACTATGGTTCGAACACAATGAGAGCTTTCTTATTTTATATTAGCCATTCCGCATTTTTTTTTTAACAGTACTCTATCAAACTTCAATATTCGTTCATCCCGATAACATTCATTGTCTTTTTTTTTTTTATTATTGTTTCTGAGCCAAATGTACAATTTGTAAATTTCTATATTACTTATTTTTCAGGACGATTATATAAAATTTCTATTAAAGATTATCCTGATTCGGATAGATTTTTTTTACGTTATTCTTTATTGCCTCACGCAAGGATATTCATTTAAAACACCCGCAATGTACCAATACTTCAAAAACAATATTCAATCAAATATATCAAAAGCCTTGTTAGTATGACTGAAGTGCCTATTGAAAACTTCTGTATACAACAAAGACATGTATTCTAGTCGTTGTTTGCCCCTAGCTTTACGTTAGGACAATGTTTTCCCGAAAAAGCCCACTTACCTCGGTAGAACATAACAGACAACTGAGGAAGTGACCAGGAGCAGGAAATTCCACAACGAAAAAAACATATCTTTTATTAAAGTTAGTCAGGCAAAAGCCCCATTGTCTCTCTTGAGAGGAGCAGCAAGGATATTTTTTGTTTTTTTTTCCTTAACTTCCTCTCAAACCGGGCTGGGCTGGATCGCAGTGTCTTTCTGCCCTCCACTGTCAATTTGCTTAAACATAAATATCTTTGTATAGTGCTAGGAAAAAACTATAAATATATATATATATATATATATATATATATATATATATATATATATATATATATATATATATGAAGGAAGAGACTTGAATGTGTTTAATGCGTATAACATTCCTGTTTTATTTGTTCTATCTTTTATGAAGAATTATATTAGGAAGAACATAATTCCTTAATAATGGAAAATATTTTTATAGGTTTTCGAGAATAATGTGAAACAGAACTTGACAATAATATTAGGTTGGTAAGGCAATTTGGTTACCGCCTATTTCATATGAATAGCAACAGGTTATATAAAAGAAATATATATTATTATTATGTCATCCATATTCTGAAAAATTTGAAAGCTGTTACAAATAGACCTTATAACAAGGTTTAAAAAAAATATTGTTTTTATTAATTGTGATTTCTTGTTTGATTATGGAATCGAATAGTTTCAAATATCCTGGTTCGCACCTTAGGTGAAGTTAAATATTTTTTATGTATTCTTTCTTAATTCCTATCAAATGCTGGTCTGACTCTTTGACAAGTGACAAAAAAATATGTGGAATAAAATTTATTATTATTATTATTATTATTATTATCATTATTATTATTATTATTATTATTATTATTATTATTATTATTATTATTATTATTATTATTATTATTTTTATTATTATTATTATATATATGTATATATATATATATATATATATATATATATATATATATATATATATATATACATATATACATATATATATATATATACATATGTATATATATATATATATATATATATATATATATATATATATATATATATATATATATATATACATACATATGTATATATATATATATATATATATATATATATATATATATATATATATATATATATATACATATATATGTATATATATACTATACATATATATATATATATATATATATATATATATATATATATATATATATATATATATATATATATATATATTTATATATATATATATAATTATATATACATATATATATATATATATATATATATATATATATATATATATATGTATATATATATATATATATGTGTGTGTTTGTGTGTGTGTGTATGTTATATATTATGATGATGGCTGAGAACATAGACAGGCCTAGGGGCTACAACCTCAGTGACTATACTACTCTGTTCGTCATAAGGTCATTCAGATCACCAGGGCTACTCTTCTGAAAACGGTATGCAGTCTTATATCTAACGTTGGCTTATTGCATCCGGCAACACATTTCTGGTGATGGCAGAAACCAAACTACACTTGGGCTCAGTGTAAAACCACACTACAAGCATGGTAGTTCAGAGCTCATCAAGACTCTCAATGAGCATGGCATCACAAGTATATATGATGAAGGCCTGTGCTTCCGTAAGTCAGTGGCAAAGTTTATGTTGGACAACCATTCAGATTATCACATGAAACTCAGCTTAAGCATGGACATTGGCCTTATCTCCAGCTGTCCTGAGAACTAGGATTTGTACATCTCAAGTCCCAAAGTAATGAAGAGCACCCACGTCATGGTGATGCAGTTCACCCAGCATCTGTCGGGCATCATCAACACAGGAAACATAAGCATGATGCAGCTGAGTATCCCCAAAATCGACAAACACGAAGCATCCTCTGTGTAATTCACCCAGCAGTGTATACAGCTGGAGCACTGTAAAGGACATTCCAAGGTGAACCAACATCTGCTTTTAATGAGAGCTCTGTCCACTGAAGAGTTTTAACTTCAGTCCGCTGCAGTAATCTTCAATCAACAGCGAGATGCAGCACGGCTGTCGAAAGTCCACGGGAACGACAGGTCATTTGAGTGGGAAGGCTTCAATTTTTAATAAGACCAATGGGTGGCAGGCTCTGCCAAGAGGCCCAAGACAATGCTCATCTTTGGACTGATGATCGGCTCATCACACACTTACCCTGACACTGTATTAACTACACTTGTGTATCTGGAGAGGATTCTCAATAGTTTTGGGATTTAGTAAACCCACCTCACAGTTGACATTCAACTGTATCAGACTTCATGCCTAATACGATGGAATGACCCAGTGCTCTTGACCAATGTCAGACTTCACTCAGGTATGATGCAAACACTCATGAGGTTCGTAGGCTGTGTAGGAACACTGATGAAGGCATCTGACACAGAGATTCTAATCAGTGCAGTGTTTGCTGGTATCCCAAGCATAGTCATTGGAAAGGCCTGGACTAACACTTTTTGTGCATACCATCTCATCACCGTCGTGTTGCTGAAGAATTACTACTCGAATGGTGCCAATACTTAAGAGGAGCTGGATGTCTACCTGGAGATGGCCAGAGAACACCCAATTTGGAGGCTATAGGTGCATTGCCTGGTTAAGGCTACACTGGTGTCGCTCATGTTCCTGCGCGGAGAATGAAATGGTGACTTCCTCCTCCAACAACACTGTATTAAGGCTATTCTGCCATTACTCTTCGCAGAAGGTGACCACAATTAGCCTCGCTACCTGAGCTGATATGTGCAACAGATGGAGCACCTTCTCCAGCATGCCAAGCAGGACCTACTGGCAGGTGGGCACGTTGCTAAGCATTAGGATGGCATAATTGCAGTACCAACCGATTAGTTTGGAAAGTAAACCTATATCCAGCGAGGAAATGGTTCTGGAGGTATGAAGGGCATCGCAATGAGTGCCAAGCCAGTTGCTGTGTGGGTGAACTATTTCAGTGTGTGTCCCCACCTTGATATCGCTATGGAACATATGTACGATGAATCTGGGGAAGAGTATATGCCACATGATGAAACAGAAGGGGAGGAGAACAAGAATAAGCTACAACATTTTATGGAGCTATCCCCTTCTACATAAAATCCAACTTTTTAACAAGATAGACTGTGTCGTTACCCATGCTGAGGCAGACGTTAACCTCTGAAGACACATACTGAAAGTGGTTCCAGAAGGTGCCAACATCATCCAAATCCTCAGCAATAACACAAATGTATTCGTTAGCTTAGTACACTGGACATCGAGGATGCGAGTTGTCTTTGCAATTCATATGGAAACGTGGAATGGCAATGTCTTGGACATTAACAAAACTGTTCAGCAGTTAGCCCCAAGAAAGCGCAGCCAACTTCTCGGTGTTCATACACTGTCAGGCTGTGATAGAGTGTCGTACACCTTTTGAAAAGGTAAACAGTAAGTGCTGAAGCTCCTAGAAATATACATATCAGGTCTCCATCAAGTGTTCAGACAGCTTGGCTTCACTTACACTCAGTTCCAGGAAACTGCATACACCTTCTCCTTACCATTCTATGGACAGAAAAAACTACAACAATGAAAGACACACATACTCACTTCTAGAGTGCCCTTAAAAAGCCTCCCCCAATGAAGAAACTCCGATTGACCGATGTAAACCTGCAGCTTCACATGCTCTGAGCTCATCTTCAGATGCTACTGTGGAAGCCAGCAGCCCAACGTGATCCACCTGAAGAAGCTCAAAATATCGTTAACTTTGGTTGGAACATTGAAGAATCCCTCAATATACCAGCCGCCTCAGCAACGCTAGTTAATCCACAAGCAGACCTGGATGTAATCAGCTGTAACTGCATTGCAGATGGCAAGGCATGCAGTAGCACACGTTGCATCTGCAACATTGTAAGCCTTTCATTGACACACTACTGCAAGTGTGAGGGAAGAGACATCTGCTGTAGTCGTTTCACCAGCAAGCAGACGAACGTCGAAGATGAAGAACGGGATGTGGATTACGAATAAATATACACTTTATTTACTTGTTATATATACTTGCATGGTTATCACAATGGTTAACAAATCAATTCAAATGCTCATACCTTTTATTTCCTTAACTTTACCACTGCTGTGGGTGACAAAGTTAGACCACAGGGTCCCCTGGCACGACCAATAAAAGTGGTCAGAAAATTGGGAGAATGTAATACATTGCAAATAAATGCGCAGGACATAAAATATATTGACATCTCTTCTTTAGATATTGATAAGAAATGGTCCAGTATTCAGCCTTTACTTCCTTGTATTGTAACTATTACCTATTACGAGGTGATATGATATATGAAAAAGATATCGATATTGCAATGTTCATAAATTTTATACCCAATCGGTCAATGGAGGTAATTTTTTTCCCAAATTCTCGTTAAATTTGGCCTATGATCTTTGATTCGACCTTGGAATTTACCCTGTATCACAAAATCAACTCCTGAAGGGACGCTTCATCCTGAAAAACATAAAATGAGGTATTACACGACCCTATATGTCATCGACATGAGAAGTTGGAAATTGATTGAAATTCAAGATGCCTTCTTGAATTCGGAAAAATGCGGAATTTGGCGCCAGTAGCAACCAAGCCAGTTTTGCTCTCCTGATTTAACCATATGAAATGCATTTCCATAAAAACGGTTTACATTAATTAACAATGAAGGGTCAACATCGTGATAGCAGGGCTAAAGGCCTTTGTTATAAATATCATCATGTGCGTGTTAATATTAACAAATTTAACATATGTATATATTCAACGAATAAGATTGCGTTAAAGAAGCTACAATTTTATAAATGAATATCTTATTTTCTTTCCATTTTGAAAGATATACATTTTTTATTGTATCATTGACTAGGAAGATATCAATAACAATAATTATAATCGTCGTAATCGTGATGATTTTATACAAAATAAATATCTTCAGTAATTTCTTAGCACATCCCTAATAATCTAAAATGACTCTTCTCCTTAATCAAACACAACACTTTTTGTCACTTTCCCACATTCAAACAAATAACTCGATCCAAATAACAATCACAAATTATCTGATCCTCTTACCTATTATTCTAATTATTTCGGACCATATAAAACCAGCAGCTTTCGAAAGTTAATCATTCAATTTTATTACTTAGTTAATATACATTTCCTTAATTTTTGTATTCCCTTTAAGTATATTTAATATATTTTAAACAGAACCATAGCAAGTAATATTTTTCCCACATTTTTACTACTATGTTTCTCCGTTTCTTAGGCGATTAAGAAAAGTTTCATTAGTCTCCTTTTTTATAAATGTCGTCAGTGTTCATGTAAAATGCTGAAATAATATACATCATATTTAACGTTAGAATGTAATAAGAAAGATAAAAACTCACCTTAGCAAAGTTGATCAACTTGATTTTCAGAATAACTGTTTTTCTTATATTTTTTTTTTTTTCCGTAAAATGGATTTTTCAAGGAAAGGATTTGAGACTTTTGGCTGTTCATTATCAGGTTATATGGAATTTTTTACTTTTTTTGTAATTGATTTTTTTTATTTCTTTTATAACAAAGTATATAATTAAAAGGATGAAAGCAACAGTATCTTTTACCGGATATTTTATCTATGATTCATGTGTAAAATAATAAAAAAAACTATTACAGAATCAAACCATAAATTCAATAAAATTTCAGGTTATATTGATAATAAAATCTATTACAGCCTGGTTTACTACAATGAAAATATAATCATGGTAAAATATGTTCAGATATTTTGGTAAGAGGTGAAGTGAATTAAAATACTCGATAAATCATTTGTTATTCAAAGCTCATGTAGGGTTTATAATCATTCACGTTTCTTTCTATTGATAGCGAATGAAATATTTTGTGACTGGTCTTTCTTCATCAGCATGCCTTTCAAAAACACAATATGACAGCCAGAGAAAAAGAAAAATGCTGTGCTCTTCTGGTGCCTTGTGGAGCCCCGTTAAAATCTTTATAGGGGAATGCGAAGAGAATACCCAACCACCTCCATTTACCCCTCGCCATGATCTCGTCCTTATATGGCACTTCAGTTATATCTTTTATAGTATCATTTCTAATCCGGTTATATCATTTAACTCCAATTATTCTTCTGAGGGCTTTTTTCTCAAATCGACAAAATCTTTAGGATATATTTTTCATTGTTCTACTAGGACTCATGCCTACACAGTATCATCGATCTCAATAAACCGATATATAGCTGAATTATTATATGTAATTTCACACCATTTGAATTAAAATTTTACTTAACCTTGCCATTGTCTGATTTGCTTTATTCAATCCTTCATTGAAATTTCACTAGAGATATCCTAACTTAGAGACCATTCTTCCTAAATATTTAAGTGTTTCAACTTCATAAATCCTTTCTCCTTTCAATGATATACCATCTTCCATTGCATATTCTATTATCACTATTCAGATAAACCTCTTGTGATATTTCATGCATTCTGATAAGCAACCTTTGCAAGTCCTGATGTGTTCTGCTAATAAGTACAGCGTCATCAGCGTAATCTAGGTCAGCTACTTTCCTGTTACTAATCCAGTCCAATACTTTTCCACTATCCGCAACTGACAGATCCAAATGAGTAGATGTGATAAAAAAAAAAATAACAAAATGACATATATGTTATAACAGATGAATCAGGTAAAAGGGAATTCACCGTTAGACAGACATAGGTAAATCAAGCTGTGGGTATTGTTACCATTAGGCTATCTCATATTAGATATGAACCTAATATATCTATATTTATCGTACGAGATGTATTTCTGTCTATGGAAGCCACAACTCATAAGGTAAAGAAGAAAAAAAGAAGAAATATATTGATAACCATTCTAATGCTACTTTGCTTCAAATAGCAAGATTACATCTGTAAGGAAACTATAACAGGAATAAAAAATAATTAGTAGTGATGTATAGTTTTGATGATTTGCGAAATCATCAACTAATATACGTCCATCGTTTAAAGATTAAGGATATTCTGAGCGAAGGTGTTGCATAAGTTGTTCCAGAAGCCCGGGAAATACCATGACCTATTTGATGATCTGCCTGTGAGAGTAAATAAGCATTGTTGGAATATTGGAGACCCTTTGTTTCGTTTGATATTTTTTTTTAAGTTTAATTCCACACTATTATTATTATTATTATTATTATTATTATTATTATTATTATTATTATTATTATTATTATTATTATTATTATTATTATTATTATTATTATTATTATTATAGCCCAGTTAGGAAAGGGAATAAGGAAATAAATAAAACTTATGAGAAGTATTGAACAATTCAAATAAGATATCTTAAGAACAGTAACAACATCAAAACAGACCTTCCATATATAAACTATAAAAAAACAGACTTATGTCAGCCTGTTCAACATGAAAATATTTGATTCATCAGTTAATTGCAGTGATGGAATTTAATGGGAACTGTTATTTTTGCCATACATAAAATCTGAATCATTATATAACTCCTTCTCTACTTCTAAATATTATATTGACATACGTATAAAAATGATTTTATCTGTTACGTAAAAAAAAAAAAATCATACTAACGATATGTGAAAGAGTCATTCTTTTCATATTTTTAGAGAGTTTTTGGACGTAAAAAACAATTCAATTCTAGCTATAAATGATTCACTATATTCTTTCAACATCCAACGAACAAGATAAAAGATTTTTTTCCTGTTCGAACCTTATACAGCAGACGTTTATCGCTTCAAAGGGAAGTAATTAAGAGTGACTTGGGCGATGAAAGCATTTCCAAACGTTTCCCTTCTTATCCCGAATAAATAAAAAAAAAAGTCATTTTGCTTTCCTTGTGTCTCACATTTGGTTATTTTTCCATTACGATTATTTATGATTTGTTTTTCTATTCTCTACTTCTTTTTATTTCTTAAGGCTTTCAAGTACCTCATCTTTTACCCTATCATATACCCTCATGATGTGTAAAAAAAGAGTAAGGTGTAGGGAACTTCTGTAGATACTACTTAGTACAACAAGTGTGTGTGTGTGTGTGTTTTTATTGTATAATAAGTATCTTCTTTTCAAACACAAAAGTATTATTCATTCAAACTAAATATTTTTCTATCTCACCTATTATTCACCATCGCTTATGTTAAAGGATATAGGACATATTTTAGAAGTATAACTAAGTTCATTGCAATAGCCAATTGCTATGTAAGAAAAGGACATTCAATGTCATTAATATCTCAAATGGCATTTTCTATAGGAATTTTTCTTTTAATGTATGCTTATATTGATCTTCACTCACATTCATATCTGTCCTTCTCCATACTTTATAACTAAACGTTTCTCTTCCTTTCTCAAACATCTTTCTTTACCGGAAGCTATTCTCTAACTTTTTACACCCCTCTTTTCATATCTCACTTACCTTTTTCTTCCCATTCCTTCTTACTATTCCCTCTCCTTTCTTATGTGTATCTCATCATCATTATTCAATTATGCATGACCTGATTTCAATGCTAATGAATAAGGTTAAAGAGGAAGTGTTGAATTGTTGCTATATTCGCAAACTAACAAAGGTAAAAATTGCTCCAGGTAATGAGATGGCGAGAGTAATATGAAAACAGGAATAAATATTCTGAGAGGACAGGGGAAGTATGACAACATGAGTGATTAATGGTAGGAAAATGAGTGTAAAGATAGTGATGATAATTTGATACAAGTTAATTAACCAGACGAAGGCAACTGTTGATTTATGATGATAGATTATTCTTTGTCTTGATTATAATATGAAATTATGTATTTATGATTGACCTAATATATATATATATATATATATATATATATATATATATATATATATATATATATATATATATATATTTACATATATACATACACACACACACACATATATATATATATATATATATATATATATATATATATATATATATATATATATATATATATATCTATATATATACATATATATACGCGTATATATATGTATATATATATATATATATATATATATATATATATATATATATATATATATATATATATATATACATATATGTTTATATGCGTTTTAAAAAAAAATTGGTGTACGCTATAATCATAATCTTTACGAATAAGAATGGTATTTTAATTCAAAAAGTATATCTAGATTATTGTTATTTATCATATATTATGTCTGATACCTTCAGTAGAGACAAGGAGAATATATTTCTTTTTTTAATGCAATCTGGCGTGATCCTTCAATTGGTAAACAAATAATTTTAGGTAAAATTTTATTATTAGATGAGGTAGGATTTCGTTTGGAAATTTTAATCAATAATAAGAAATAGTAAGAAGTGTCCAATATGCATTGTCTTCATATATGAATCTGAAACTACTGTCTATGAATACAGAAACTAATGGGTCTTCTATGACTCCCAGCACTAATAATACATAAAGCCTCTTGATAGATAATTATAAAAGCATAACCATCTATTATGTCAAAACTTCAGAAAGTTAGATATTGGAATATAGATGCAGTAATAGAAGTAGCAGATATGAGGCGATGCATTTATCAGAATACTGCACGAAGTGGACATTAACTATACTATAGTATAAAAATATCTAAAAGATCTTATTCGGAAATTGTAAATGAAAAATACGATAATTGAAAATTCACTTCATTGAGTGGTCCTATAGATACGAGGAAAATTACTACCAGAGTAATGATAGGAAAGGAAAGACTGACTGAACATTTCCTGGAACAGCCTCAAGAAATATAATGACGAGAGTTATACTTTTACCTTTGCATATTAATAATTTAAGATTAAAGGAGAGCGTTCATATGTGCTTCAGTGAAGTATATGTAGATATCTTTATTACCTCCAACAAAGAGGTTGGAAGGAGGTTATGTTTTATCCCCTGTTCGTGTGTTTGCGCGTTTATGTGATTGTTTGTGTGTGTTTGTTAGTGAACACCTTCCTATCCACAATTCTAATCATAATGTAATGAAGCTTGCAGGGATTAACTAGTATGTCAAAAGCTGGAAACACTTAAATATTGGAACGTTCAAAGGGCAAGGTCATGGTCAAGCAAAATGTCTAATTCACGTAATCACCCATAAGTTTGTTCATCCTTGTCATAAAGACTCCTAGACGTAGTTCATATTTAAGTGTATGAAAATTCACGCCAATTTATACATGTTAAGGTCGAAGGTTAAGGTCAAATCCATTGTTAAAGTCAAAGAAAAGCTTAAATTCTGGTCATCAAACATGTGGCCACAATTTTAATAGTAAAGTAATGAAATTTACAGGGATTTTAAATTGTTATGTAAAGACCTTGAAATGATTAAATTCTGTAAGGCCACGGGTCAGGGACATGGACGAGCTAAACATCCATGTTACATAATTAGCCATAAGTTTGGACATCCTTCTCACAGAGACTTCAAACTTGGCTCTTATTTGATTGTATGAAAATCCCCGCCAATTAATACATACTAAGGTTAAAGGTCAAGGTCGAGGTTAAGGTCAAGGTCAAGAAATAAGCTGCCACAGCAGAGGTCTGCGGTCTACTGAGTGCCCCTCTAGTTTATAGTGTGATGTAATTTTACGACCAAACTACTCTGTGATTATCTTTGATGAAAAATATATACAAACTGATCAATAGTTTCCCCTGATATGATAGAAATATGTATTGATAATTTCAGAGTTTCGTGAAGATACTGGATATTTTATTTATATTGTAGATTAACTTTTACATTATCTTCATTTTTTTTTCTTTTTTTCTTGGGGGGGGGGACAAGCATTAGTTATAAATAAAGCGATCATTCTAACTAATGTGGTTTCAACTCATTATGAACTAACTATGTGAAAGGAATGTATAATTGGAACACTTCATATATCCTTAACATCTTTACAAAAGGATTCGAATTAGATTCCTGCTTACTGGTTATTCAAAGCAAATCCTTGAAACCCAATACATTATGTGTGTGCGATAGAAATTCAAAAAATTCCTATATGTCAAATAATACTTATCATGTAACAGAAACCCTATAACTTTTAAACTTATTTTCTTTATTTGCGGATTACTATATTATTTTTTCTCCTTCCCCTAGGGACTCTAGCTAAGTAAGTAACTTTTACATAGACAGAAAAAAGCAAATAGTAGTTCAGGTCATATAAACAACAACAACAAATGCAGTCGTTTCTACTTCACTGCAGGACGAAAGATTCTGACATATCATTAGTCATGTCTTGGGTTTGGCCATTTACATCACCACGCTGCCCAATACAGATTTGTGATGCTGGGATACTTTAGTCTGATTGCTCTCACCGAGTCAACCATGTATGGGTACCCCGACTAGTACAAATTTGCTGACCATGGCGATACACAAACACTTTCTCCACGTTAGGATATCTCCACTCAGGGATATTTTTATAAACTGTCTGTGAAAAGAGCTGAAGTAAAACGCTGCAAAGCAATATGAGGTGTCTTCGTTTGTAGTTTAAAGATTTATTTCTAAATATAGTAGCAAATTTTCATTTTCTCTACAGTCCGGGTCACAAAATATTAATGAAAATTATTTCCGAAAAACATAAAGAGTCTCCTTAATCTATTACCGTTTACTAGACCTTAATCGGAAATATCTAATTACATTATATGGAAACGACCGTAACTCGTTTCAAATGGAAACACATTCATAGTACACCATCTGGATCAAAGGAATATTTTCATCTTTCAATGCAAGACAGATATGAGAATATCGTGAGGATATTGATTATCTTTTGTCTTTTTTATGTATCTAGTTTCTCGTGATTGATGATATAGAGAATATGATTATTATCAGTGAAT